>NW_027689057.1:0-362 GCF_054177405.1 Leptonychotes weddellii | reverse complement strand
TCTGCCTTCAGCTCAGGTCGTGATCCCGGGGTCCTGGGATCGAGCCCCGCGTCGGGTTCCATGCTCAGCAGGGTGTCTGCTTCTCCTTCTCCCTCTGTCCCTCCCCCTGCTTGTGCTCTCTCTCTCTCTCTCTCTCAAATAAATAAATAAAATCTTAAAAAAAAAGAAGAAGAAGAAGTGATGGACCAGAAAGCACGAAGGTGCTCAGTAAACATTAGCCACCCTGTTGCTGAAAACTCAGTTGGAAGCAAGGCAGGAGGGACAGGGAACCTGGTGGACACCTGACGAGATAAAGATGTTAATGACCTAGCGTCCGCTGCCAATCTACCCCGCAATGGACACCCTACCTGCTGGGGACTGTG
>NW_027689056.1:0-362 GCF_054177405.1 Leptonychotes weddellii | reverse complement strand
TCTCAAATAAATAAATAAAATCTTTAAAAAAAAAAAAATCCCAGACGTGAGCCTTCCCCAGGGAGCACTTACACCCGAGGACCCCCCGGATCAGCGGAGCTGCAGGGACGTCGGGAACACTCAGCCCACAGGCCTGGAGTCAGAAAGGCAGGCAGGAGGGTACGTGACCGAGGTCACCGAGTCGGCCCCTGGCAGAGTCTCGCCAGAACCCAGGTCTGAGGGACGGTGTCACACCGCGTTCAAGAACACAGGCTGTGCCGTCAGACGTCCTGGTCTGAATCCTGGGAACTCTTGTGTACTGGCCTCCACAATGGTGAAGGCCGGAGAGCCTGTGAGGACTGAATGAGACCGTGCACACAGAG
>NW_027689055.1:0-362 GCF_054177405.1 Leptonychotes weddellii | reverse complement strand
TGATTTTGTTGATTTGGGTCATTTCTCTTTTCTTTTTGATAAGTCTGGCCAGGGGTTTATCAAGCTTGTGAATTCTTTCAAAGAACCAGCTCCTAGTTTCGTTGATCTGTTTACTGTTCTTTTAGTTTCTATTTCATTGATTTCTGCTCTGATCTTTATGATATCTCTTCTCCTGCTGGGTTTAGGCTTTATTTGCTGTTCTTTCTCCAGCTCCTTTAGGTGGAGGGTTAGGTTGTGTACTTGAGACCTTTCTTGTTTCTTGAGAAAGGCTTGTATTGCTATATACTTTCCTCTTAGGACTGCCTTTGCTGCATCCCAAAGATTTGGAATAGTTGTGTTTTCATTTTCATTGGTTTCCATGT
>NW_027689054.1:0-362 GCF_054177405.1 Leptonychotes weddellii | reverse complement strand
GGGATGAAGAGCTCCATTCTCAACTTAAATCCTTGAGTTCTCTCGCAGATTACCCCACACTATACTTCTTCTAGCTCTTGCTCTTGATCAGTACAGGAGGCAAGGGCTTCAGTAGAAATCTCCCCGCCTTAGTCCCTGTAGTAGGCTGAATGGTGCCCCTCCTACCCCCTAAAAAAAGATTTAGTCACATTCAAACCCCTAGAACCATGTGAATGTGACCTTATTTGGAAAAAGGGTCTTTGCAGATGTATTGAGCTAAGGGTCTTGAGATGAGATCATCCTGGATTACTGAGAGAGGCCCTAAAGCCAATGACAAGTGTCCTTAGAAGAGGCAGAAAAGGAGAAGACCCAGACAGGAGAGG
>NW_027689053.1:0-362 GCF_054177405.1 Leptonychotes weddellii | reverse complement strand
GCTGGTCTCTGCCAGGAAGGCTCTTCACATAGATATCCCCATGGTTCACTCCCTCCCTGATTCATTTGGGATTTTCTATGATCGCCCCCTCCACCCCGTATAGAATTCCCTCCCATCTTTCCCTACTTACTGTCATCCGAAATACTTGCTGTAAGATGCATGCATGGATATATTTATTTATTGTCTGCCTTCTCTCCAACAGTAGAGACTGCTTGAGGGTAAAGATTTCTGTATGTTTTGTTTCCTGTTGTATCCCCAGGGCCAGAACAATGCCTGGCACAAGGTATATGTTCAGTTAATATTTGTTAAAAGAATAAATGATTGTGGCTCAGTTACAACATCCTAATGACCAAGCCACACTC
>NW_027689052.1:0-362 GCF_054177405.1 Leptonychotes weddellii | reverse complement strand
TTCTTCCTACAGGTAGGAAAACAACAAAGCCCAGAAGGAATCACCATCCAAGAAACTAGGTCTAAGAAGGTGTTGGAGAACTGCAAATCCAAACCAATGATAGTCTATAGAGGGTCCAAATTAATAGGACAAAACAATGCTCTTGGTATCTTGTTACCCATTTCACTCTGACTCCTTTAAAAGAACCAGGCACGGGGCGCCTGACCGGCTCAGTCAGTTAAGTGGCTGCCTTCGGCTCAGGCCATGATCTCAGGGTACTGGGATTGAGTCCCACATCGGGCTCCCTGCTCAGCGGGGAGCCTGCTTCTCCCTCTCCCTCTGCCTGCCACTCCCCCTGCTTGTGCTCTCTCTCTGTCAAAATA
>NW_027689050.1:0-362 GCF_054177405.1 Leptonychotes weddellii | reverse complement strand
GTAAATTGAACAAAGATATCCAAGACCTCTACATTGAAAACTATAAATTTTGTGGAAAGAAATTAAAGAAGACATAAATGGAAAGATATGCCATATTCATGGATAAGAAGATCCAATTTTCTTAAAGTGACAGTTCTTTTGAAATTGATCTATAAACTCAGTGCAATCCCAATCAAAATTCCAGTGTACTTTTTTTTTTTAATTACAAGCTGATTCTAAGATTTAAAAGGAAATGTAAAAGCCAGAGAATTACCAAAGCAATCTTCAAAAATAAAAGGTTAGAGGAGATTTTATCTGATTTCAAGACTTACCATAAAGCTACAATAATTAAAATAGTTTGATATTGGTGAAAAGATAGACAT
>NW_027689049.1:0-362 GCF_054177405.1 Leptonychotes weddellii | reverse complement strand
GGAATTATTGGGCCAGAAGTCTGCACATTTTAAACTTTGATACATATTGCCCTATAGAAAGTTGTATCTATTCATAGTCCTGGTAAAAATATATGATGGTGCCCATTTCCCAAGTATCAGGCTCTTCACTGTTTTATTTTCATTCCTTTAATTACTGGTTCCATTGAACATTTTTCATATATTGATACGCTAGTTACATCTAGTTGTAAATTACATACTCATAATCCTTTGTCCTGCAATCCATTGCTCTGTTAATCTTTATATGAAGATTGTTCTGTGATAGGTTGAAGTTTTTTCCCTAGCTTTTTTTTTTTTTTTTTGTCTTTCAACTGTGTTCATATATATAACATGGAGAAAATTAT
>NW_027689048.1:0-362 GCF_054177405.1 Leptonychotes weddellii | reverse complement strand
TAAAGATTATTACTTGAAAGTGACAGTTGTTGAAACATGTTGAGGTACATTCTTACACTTAACCAATGTTTTTAGGGTTCTTCTAAGAAGTCTTCCAAGCCGAAGAAGCCACAGCAGATATTATTACCTGAAAAAATAAATGAACAGCTGGCCTTGTTGGAGACACACCTACTCAAACTGACAAAGCAATGTAGTCATTTTTTTCCTTTCTAGATACTTCTGTTTAGTGTTATGCTTTTTAAAATCAGAAAATATTTTGTTAAAAGGATTAAGATGAGATTAACATTTGGTAAATCCTTTAAGGTGCTTTTACATTATGCCAGTAATCCTAACAATACTCTGTTAATAACGGATTATTAACC
>NW_027689047.1:0-6990 GCF_054177405.1 Leptonychotes weddellii | reverse complement strand
GACACTGGTTTCCATCTTACTTTAGAGCCTCTAACTTTTTGTTCTAGTGATAGTTACTGTATTAGTTTCCAGCATTGTTAAAATCGGTGGATGAGCCACTGATAGCCTATGCATTCTGGTTCTAAAATACATCTTCTTCTCTCCCAGCTAGCATGCACTTCAATACTAACGTGGATTGCAGTTTCTTTTTTTTTTTTTTTAAAGATTTTATTTATTTATTTGAGAGAGAGAGAATGAGAGACAGAGAGCAGGAGAGGGAGGAGGGTCAGAGGGAGAAGCAGACTCCCCGCCGAGCAGGGAGCCCGATGCGGGACTCGATCCCGGGACTCCAGGATCATGACCTGAGCCGAAGGCAGTCGCTTAACCAACTGAGCCACCCAGGCGCCCCTGGATTGCAGTTTCTTTATATTCTTTCTGAATATAAAGTACATTGAAAACAAATTCATATTCTTTCTTGGTATTAGACTTATATATTATTATTTTAACAATAATTATGTTTAGAAATAAAAGCATGAATTTACTAAGACACGTGACTTCCAAATTCCACACTTATCATGTTATTTTTAGCTTTCTTATCATTATCTCTTCATGAAAATGTTTTTCTAGAAGTCTTTATATATATTTTTTCTAGAAGTATTTATATATATATGTATATTATACACATATATAAGATATATATATATATATATATAATCTCTTCTGCTATAACACACAAACACCTGGTCCTACAGTGAGAATTAGTTGGTATGTGATGGATACACAGGGAAATACTTGTATATACAGAAATCATTTGGTTTATATATGGATTGTTCTTGGCTAGGAAAGCCAGATTACTAGAGTAGAATAATCTTCAGTAAGAAAGAAATTAAAAATCTCCAGCTCAGTGCCTCCTCCACAGAGCAATGCAGTCCAACCTTGTGCATGTGTAGCCCCTACTTTCTGGCACTTTCACTGACTGGGAATCCCAACTCTAGCCCTCATTTCAGCCCCCACCAGTCAGCCTCATTGACCGTGTGGCCTGCATTTCCACTCTACTTTGTTTTTTTAATTTATTTTAATTAATTTATTTTTTTAATAGCATTCACTGTGGCAGCCTCCATCCATGCTGAGCTGCTTGTCTGGGCAACCCGAGAGGTCTCCCTAGGTACCGATTATGATTTTTGTTTGTATTCTGGTTATAAAGTTCCGTAGGTTTGAAGTGATCTATCCTTACTGATTTTTCTCATAGGTTCTGTTTTTATAGTGTGTGATTTTGCAGAAAATAAGGGGTTTTTTTTATGGAGGCATGTATTGCATTACAGTAGAAACACTTTTTCTAAGGTACTTGAAGTTTTTATTTCTTTCTTCTCTTCCTAAAATACAAATGTCCAAGAATAAAACAATGTAGTTCTTATTTGCTGTTTTTTATGGACTGAGGTAGAAACATCAGGAAGGTACAGCCAAAAATCTGAAAACAATAACAGAAACAGACCATCTCCTATTTCTTGCCCTGATTATTTTTACGTTAGAGGTGCATTTGCATGTGAAGAAACAAAAATATTGAGGGGAACTGATTAGAAAATATGAACAGTTTAAAACTTCTGATATAAAGTAAAACAGGTTAATTATGCGTTTTCTTCAAACCAACATGTTGTACATCTTAAACTTACACAATGTTATATGTCAATTATATCTCATAATAAGTAAATACATATATACGTATATACATCATTTTAAAATTTAAAAAATTTTAAGTGTCTTTAAAAAATACAACTAAAACCTCTTGTTTGTTGTTGCCGAGACACATATTTAAAATTCCCCACTACTCAACTGATAATCCATTATTTGATCTTGGTCACAAAATGATTTTAAAAATGTTTTTGGAGCCACTTAAAGTAGAAGAAAAGTCATAAGTTTTTGTAGAGCCTTTCGTTTCCTGCATTTCATTTTATTATTGGGTATCAGGTGTTAGAGGATATAAGTCAATATTCTTTTTCCACCTTATTTCTGGAAGTGTTGAATTTTCCATCTCTTCTGCATTTGAAAGTACTAGGTCTGGAAAGAGAAAATCTATTCGTTCTTTAAGTTAAGTGCATTTAAGTACATTGCAGATCTTACTTTGTAGAAAGCCTCCTTGCCTCCCCCCATATCACCTCCTACGCTCACACTGACACATTCCATTCATGTATGTGGGTCTTTACACCAGTGCCCCAGTCTATAAACTGTGTACAAGTACCAATATCAACCTCACTGTATTTTCTTATAAAAGAGCATAACTACCCAGATTGTCATTGTGTAAATGAGGAATGCTGGACAGTCACAATATTAAATTAATTTTCCTGTAAGATTTGTAATATTGCTTCAGGTATCTATATAGAAATCAAAATATATTAAACTGAACATCTGTGACAAGTTAATATCAAGAGAATCATTTCTGAATTCTGATTTCTTGTATTTTATTTTGCCTACTATTTGGGAGTTTCTTTTATATAAGTATAATGTTGATAATAATCAGAATGGTTGAAGACTCTGGAGACATTTTTAGCAAAAAAAGAGAAGACTTGGAAGAAACATGATCATTGTCTCGAGTATTTTGTGAACAGCTATTGGGAGGAGGAAGCAGACATATACCTCATGGACAGCCATGTGCAGGAGGAAGCAGGCATGTTCTTGATGACTGACTGGAGCGCATGCTTGTTGAGGCCAGGATCTCAGTCTTCATACTTAATTGTCTTACACTTAAAAAACATGCCCTCAGGGTGCCTGGGTGGCTCAGTTGTTAAGCATCTGCCTTCGGCTCAGGTCATGATCCCAGGGTCCTGGGATCGAGCCCCGCATCGGGCTCCCTGCTCGGCGGGAAGCCTGCTTCTCCCTCTCCCATTCTCCCTGCTTGTGTTCCCTCTTTCGCTGTCTCTCTCTGTCAAATAAATAAATAAAATATTAAACAAAAAAAAAAACATGCCCTCAACACTCGACAGAAGACATTTGATAAATACAGCTGTAAGGTAAACTACTTACTTAACTAATAAGCAAGAGTCAAGTTTAAAGATAGAATAAGGCTGGGGTGCCTGGGTGGCTCAGTTGTTTAAACATCTTCCTTGGGCTCAGGTCATGGTCCCAGGGTCCTGGGATCGAGCCCCGCATCGGGCTCCCCGCTCAGTGGGAAGCCTGCTTCTCCCTTTCCCACTCCCCCTGCTTGTGTTCCCTCTTTCGCTGTCTCTCTCTGTCAAATAAATAAATAAAATATTTAAAAAAAAAACATGCCCTCAACACTCGACATAGAAGACATTTGATAAATACAGCTGTAAGGTAAACTACTTACTTAACTAATAAGCAAGAGTCCAGTTTAAAGATAGAATAAGGCTGGGGTGCCCGGGTGGCTCAGTTGTTTAAACATCTTCCTTGGGCTTGGGTCATGATCTCAGGGTCCTGGGATTGAGCCCCACATTGGGCTCCCTGCTCAGCAGGGAGCCTGCTTCTCCCTCTCCCTCTGCCGCTCCCCCTGCTTGTGCTCTCTCACTCTCTGTCAAATAAATAGATAAAGTCTTAAAAAAAATAAAAATAAAGATAGAAGAAGGCAGATTTTTATTCAAAAAGATACTTCTTATAATTAGAGCAGAGAAGAGAATGAGGTGCCATCAGAAGTAGCAATCTCCCCATCACTGTAAGTGCTGAAGCTAATGTTGATTGACTCTCATGAATGTACCATTGTTGGTCATAGTATTTTCCTCAATGCCAGAGAATTCTCTTACAGTACTGCAGGGATTCCCCCCTCACCCCGCCCCAATGATTTTAGAGTTCTACAACAAAGTTCTAGTTGCAGACTAGAACTTAGAAGCTTGGGAGAATTCCAATAACAATGACATTGCTTAAGCTAAATGCTGGAAAAGCTCCTAGCAAATAGAGATGAAAGGAACATATTGAGGCCTTTGGCTCATGTTTTTCGAGCTGGGGAACATGTCAAATTGGGAGTTTTGAGACTTTGTATTCCATTGCTCATATGTGACTCTATTTCTGCATGATTTGAAATCAGGAGTTTGTGGTCAATAACTTCATGTGTATATATTACAAAGATGACTCAAAGAATTCCTGATGAATCATTAAGACTTTGCCTTTCCAAAGTCAGATGCAATGGCTCGCTCTCTTACCTCCTTCAGGTCTTTGCCAAATGTCTCCTGATCAGTGAGGCCTTAGCTGACCACCTTATTTAAAACCACCATGCTCTCCCCACGATGCCCCCAACACTTAACAATGCTTGGCATACCAGAGACACTCAGTGAAATACGCTGAACTGTACTAATAGGGAGAACACTGTGCTTACCATCTGCACTCCATTGCCTATCCCATCAACTGTGAATCTCTTACAAAGCCATTCACAAGAATGAAATGCACTGTTGATGCTACTTGTGTTACTTCTCCTTGGTCTTGTTTGGGAAAATAAAGGCATGGAAGCCAAAGAGGAAATGAGCAAGTACTGAACACCCACCATGTACCAGGCATTGTGCAGAGAGCTTTGTAGCCACCGTGTCATTTATTCCTATTACAATCCCATGAGGTAGTTGTTATAATCCCTGCTTTTCAAGATAGAACCAAGTCTCGGAAAGCTTAAGAAATGCTTATGGTCACACAATCTATAAAATAACTAGGATTCAGCCAGGTCTGTCTGACCCCCGACAAGGAGAGCTTCCTCTCAGAGTATTCAAATCCCTCCCTGTTCAAAAACGCTCAATACTCCCACATTCCACAAATATAACATTTTTTGAAATACAGATAATACCCACAAGGCTTCTATGTTTATGGATAATTTGCACATAAGTGGTAACTATTTTAACCAGATCAACGTCTCAGAGTGAGGGTTCATTGAGGGAGGGAGATTTTGGGATTAGGACGAGGAGAGATTTGACTTTTTTAAAAATTTGTTTTGTCTTCATATGGTACAAAATTCAAAAAGTACAGAAGTGTAAATGATAAAAAGCCTTCCTTTGTCCCCATTCCTGTCTATAGCTACCCTCTCCCCTTCCAAAACAAAAGTGATTCTAGAAGATGCCTCCTTCCCAAGAAAGCTGGACCATGCTTTTTTATTTTTATTATTAATACAAATGTTAATTCGTATACACACTGCCATGCACCTGTCCCTTTTCACTTAATTAATATACCTCACGATTAGTGATAAGAGATTTGGGGCCAATGTCAGGGATAAAGACGGTCCTGGTCACCTGGGTACCTAAAGAAACAATCAAAGAGGCAAGGCCCTGGAGAAATTTTTGCCTTCTCTGCACTTGGGGGTGCTTGTTGTGTCTCTGAAAACGATCTGGGTGCTACACAGTTCCTGAGCTGCAACAGTGTCCCAAACACCCAAACTTGGAGATGACAAAGGGATGAAGGTAAGGAGGAACATCAGATTGTGAAGAAACATTCATAGTCTAATGTGCACATTCAAGTATTTCCTCTACCTGATCTCATGAGTGCCCTGTGTCCTTAGACAGAAAGACCCCTGAAGACATGTACTCCACCTATTTAATTCCTCACCGTGTCCTCAGCGCCTAGCATGCTGCTTGGTACCTACTAAATCAATGCTTTTGGTCAGCCTTCAAGACTTCACTTAGATCAAATCAGCTTCCCCTTCTTCCTTCCTCCTTCATAATGTCCCAGAAACCAAAGGTGTTTTCTTCTTCACATTTAAAGCTTCCACCATGCTTTCTATCCAGTGTGGTTTTCTTGCCCAAGACTGCTGTGGCTTGGGCTAGAGTCTCCCTCTCTCCCTCCCAATTGTTCCCAAAGATGAGCAAAAATTAATTCCTTCCACCTCGGGAGTTTTACTGCTCATCATTAAAGGGGAACAATTGGAATATCAAACAGGAAAAATTGCAATGATTACAAAGAACTGAAGGGTGGTACCACACAAGTCTGATTTCACTAGCTTTCCACATCCACGCTGCCCTGGGTTCCTCTAGTTTCTGAGCTGACGCCATTAAATCTAGCGGGGGAGGACAGGAAGGAGACTTCATGGTTCTCTCTTGGAGGAAGAAGCTAGATACCAGCCTGAGATTCCTGTTTTCTTATGTCCCTTCACCCTTTGGTCCATTTGGCTCCTTGCTCTCTAATCACTTGTGAATTAGACTATTTCAGGTATTTCAGGTATTTCAATAACTTATCTTTCGACTCCCATCTGAAGCTGCCAAGGCTGTCCATTAAATAATCCAGGGTTTCAAGCAGTTACTTTCACTGTCCCCTTCCAACTAAAGCCTTCTCGACTGCAGAAGGGAGAAGACCACTAAAAGTTACATAATAATGTTGTGTCTGGTATATAGGTAGGTGAGTATTTGGCTGCTCTGATGGATATATGACAAATGTCTTTCTTAGGAATATTTCCACACAAATGCTGGATTTCCTCTAATCTTTTTCTCCCAAGAACTGATTATTTCCCTGATGCTCACATTTATACATTCATGTAGAGACAAAGGGATTGCTCGTAATTCCACATACCCCACGTAATTATTGCTTGTGATAACCTGGCAATCTTTATGAAGTTATTACTGTACAATTTTCTAATCTCACTTTACTGTGATGAATATTGCACACTAATCTGCATAATGCCCTCTGGATTATATTTGCTAGATATGAGTCTCAATTTACTGGCGTTTTCGTTAAATATTTTGTAGTTCTTATATCATTAGTAGGTTTTTTAAAATGTACTTTTATGTGAGGATCTGATTGCTGAGGTGAGAGGAGTATCCTCATCAATTCTCCCTTAGAATAATCTGAAAAGTAGGTATGATGTAAATTTGTCATTGTCAAGAATACATAGGGAATAGGGCGCCTGGGTGGCTCAGTTGGTTAAGCGACTGCCTTCGGCTCAGGTCATGATCCTGGAGTCCCGGGATCGAGTCCCGCATCGGGCTCCCTGCTCGGCAGGGAGCCTGCTTCTGCCTCTGACCCTCCCCCCTCTCATGTGCTCTCTCTCTCTCATTCTCTCTGTCTCAAATAAATAAATAAATAAATCTTTAAAAA
>NW_027689046.1:0-362 GCF_054177405.1 Leptonychotes weddellii | reverse complement strand
GGACATAAGCATCTGTTTCTGGATGTGCTATTTATTCCATTTGCCATTGTTTTATGTTCTACTACCATACGGCCTTACTTATCAAACTTTTAATAAGTAGTATTGTCTAATAATCAAAATCTTTCTTAATTTTTTCAATATTAGCTTGGCTACTTGCACTTCTGTTTCCATTTTATAATTAGCTTGCTAATTTCCCCCAGGAAATTGCTGAGATTTTGTTTGTTCTTATGTTTAATCTATGCAACAATTTGTGAAAAACTGATGCCTTAATGCTATTGAGTCTTCCAATCTAAGAACGTGGTGTATCTTTCCATTTATTTTGATATTCTTTAATTTCTCTCAATAATTCATATTGTTTTCAG
>NW_027689045.1:0-362 GCF_054177405.1 Leptonychotes weddellii | reverse complement strand
GGGTGCACCTGCTTCAGCACCTTGTACACGTAGATGGAGTAGCTCTCCTTGCGGCTGCGCTTGCGCTTCTTGCCGTCCTTCTTCTGAGCTTTAGTGATGGCCTTCTTGGAGCCCTTCTTTGGGGCCGGAGCAGATTTGGAGGGTTCAGGCATGGCTTTTCCTCAGGAGCGGTAGAAATGCTAATCGCATTCGCCACAACAAAGGTTAGTGTTATGAAGGGTCCAGAGCTCATTCTTTTATAGTTCTTCAATGCAAATGAAGTTTCAAGAATTGTCACTTCTCATTGGATAAAATCAGAACGCTTTCACTAAGGGGAGGGGTTTATGCAAATAAAGGATACAGATTCTCTCTTCCCATTGGAT
>NW_027689044.1:0-362 GCF_054177405.1 Leptonychotes weddellii | reverse complement strand
TCACTTATCTCTCGAATTCTGCCCTCGTGATCCAGTAGTTGTTTAGCTCTCTTTTTCTCAGCTTCTTTATTTTCCATCATTTGGTCTTCTATGTCACTAATTCTCTCTTCTGCCTCATTTATCCTAGCAGTTAGAGCCTCCATTTTTGATTGCACCTCATTAGTAGCCTTTTTGATTTCGACTTGGTTAGATTTTAGTTCTTTTATTTCTTCAGAAAGGGCTTCTCTAATAACTTCCATGCTTTTTTCAAGCCCAGCTAGTATCTTTAAAATCATCATTCTGAACTCTAGTTCCAACATCTTACTAATGTCTGTACTGATTAGATCCCTGGCAGTCGGTACTGCCTCTTGTTCTGTTTTTTG
>NW_027689043.1:0-362 GCF_054177405.1 Leptonychotes weddellii | reverse complement strand
TTGGTTGATAAGTTTGTCTTATGTAATTGGTTTTCTGCATCCCACAATTCATGTAGGATTATTATTTAGATTAACCTTCTGCAGGTCCAGTATAATACACCATTTCTACTGTGAAATTTTGCCACTATATACAATTTCTTGCACTGACCCATCTATTAATGCATTGGTACTTTTTGTTTTTGCTGCTTTTATTCAAGCTTTTACTTTTATGACCATCATAGCGTCTTATACCCATGTCCTCTTTGCCATCCTGACAAAGAAATCTGGAAAGGGCAGGAGCAAAGCCTTCTCCACGTGCAGCGCCCACCTGCTCTCTGTTTCCTTGTTCTATGGCACTCTCTTCTTCATGTATGTGCGTCCTG
>NW_027689042.1:0-362 GCF_054177405.1 Leptonychotes weddellii | reverse complement strand
TGAGTAGGGAGCCCAATGTGGGGCTCCATCCCAGGACCCAAAGATCACAACCTCAGCCGAAGGCAGATGGTTAACTGACTGAGCCCCCAGGTGCCCCTTTTACATTATTATTTTAACTGTGCATACATATACATATTTCATACACACATATAAATATATAACTGAAAACATTTTTATAATGTAACAAAAATCAATTCAAGATGACTTAAACAGTAAAAGAAATATATTGACTTTCATAATTGAAAAATCCAATAGGAGAGGGATGCCTGGTGGCTCAGTTGGTTAAGTGTCTGCCTTCAGCTCAGGTCATGGTCCCAGGGTCCTGGGATCAAGTCCTGCATTGGGCTCCCTGCTTGGTGGGA
>NW_027689041.1:0-362 GCF_054177405.1 Leptonychotes weddellii | reverse complement strand
GAGTGGGAGAGGGAGAAGCAGGCCTCCCGCCGAGCAGGGAGCCCGATGTGGGACTCGATCCCAGGACCCTGGGATCATGACCTGAGCTGAAGGCAGACGCTTAACAACTGAGCCACCCAGGCGCCCAAGACAGTGTACTATGAAAACAATGGTGTTTACTCTATAATACATTAATACAGTTCCAAAGGTGAACTGTGCTATTGAAAGGTGAGCAAAGCATAACTCATTTTTTCTTTCTGCATGAGAAAATCTGGTGGCAAATAGCATAGCTACAAAGGGATAATGCTCTATTAAAAACATTTTCAAGATTCCTGGGGCGCCTGGGTGGCTCAGTTGGTTAAGCGACTGCCTTCAGCTCAGGT
>NW_027689040.1:0-362 GCF_054177405.1 Leptonychotes weddellii | reverse complement strand
TAGGAAACCTAGCACCTAGTAGAGATAATGGTCCACAAGCATCCATCACCAGCACATGACCTCCTACTTGCTGGAGTCCCGATAGCTTTTCTTGTATCACTGCTGCTGCTGTTACTCCTGAAGGCCTGGTTTGACCTTTTATCATAAGAAACTGATTTCTGTCAAATAGTTCCAGAGGCTCAGAAGTTCTTCTGCTTTTTCCCCCTTTGCTAGGAAATTCTTTCCCACATCAAACTCATGACATTGGTTTGATTTGTGCAACATCCATAGGGCATCTTCCTCTCTGGATTATTTTCCTGTTCTCTCTAGGAATCGTCTATCCTTTCTAATAATCCAAAAAGAAGAGAGGCCTTCCTTAAGTC
>NW_027689039.1:0-362 GCF_054177405.1 Leptonychotes weddellii | reverse complement strand
GGGTGCACCTGCTTCAGCACCTTGTACACGTAGATGGAGTAGCTCTCCTTGCGGCTGCGCTTGCGCTTCTTGCCGTCCTTCTTCTGAGCTTTAGTGATGGCCTTCTTGGAGCCCTTCTTCGGGGCCGGAGCAGATTTGGAGGGTTCAGGCATGGCTTTTCCTTAGGAGCGGTAGAAATGCTAATCGCATTCGCCACAACAAAGGTTAGTGTTATGAAGGGTCCAGAGCTCATTCTTTTATAGTTCTTCAATGCAAATGAAGTTTCAAGAATTGTCACTTCTCATTGGATAAAATCAGAACGCTTTCACTAAGGGGAGGGGTTTATGCAAATAAAGGATACAGATTCTCTCTTCCCATTGGAT
>NW_027689038.1:0-362 GCF_054177405.1 Leptonychotes weddellii | reverse complement strand
TCTTTTCCTAGCGAGGTGTTGGGATTTAACCTCACAACTTTGTTCGAGTATACTATTTTTATTCTTTGAAAGCATATTAAAGGACTAGCTATTTGTAAAGATTCAAAATCAAAAGGAAAAATGATTTTATTTAATATTTTCTTGTTGTGCCTTTCATAGTAATAGTCAAAAGATTCTCTACCTTTACTATACTTTAAATCGTGATTGTATAGTATTGCACCGTATGATCCAGCATTGAGAGTAACTAGAATGATACATGCAAATGGCAGACACCCTATTGCCAAAATGGGCTATACCGAAGTTGGCAAACAAATTGGTAAAAACCTTGGCTATATAGATGCTCACACCTGTAAAGGCGGTGA
>NW_027689037.1:0-362 GCF_054177405.1 Leptonychotes weddellii | reverse complement strand
TCACTTATCTCTCGAATTCTGCCCTCGTGATCCAGTAGTTGTTTAGCTCTCTTTTTCTCAGCTTCTTTATTTTCCATCATTTGGTCTTCTATGTCACTAATTCTCTCTTCTGCCTCATTTATCCTAGCAGTTAGAGCCTCCATTTTTGATTGCACCTCATTAATAGCCTTTTTGATTTCGACTTGGTTAGATTTTAGTTCTTTTATTTCTTCAGAAAGGGCTTCTCTAATAACTTCCATGCTTTTTTCAAGCCCAGCTAGTATCTTTAAAATCATCATTCTGAACTCTAGTTCCAACATCTTACTAATGTCTGTACTGATTAGATCCCTGGCAGTCGGTACTGCCTCTTGTTCTGTTTTTTG
>NW_027689036.1:0-6991 GCF_054177405.1 Leptonychotes weddellii | reverse complement strand
TCATATGATACATGTCTTTCTCTGTTTGACTTATTTCGCTCAACATAATACCCTCCAGTTCCATCTTATAATTTTGACTGGTATTTGACAGCGATACTTTTTTGTCACTCACTTTTTAAGTGAATTGAGCTTTCCACTATTTCTATTTGGAAAAATCAAGCTAGGATAGCTTTTCCAGCTTCCTGTTTCTAGAGCTCCCATCTTTAGTTGTTCTCACTATGTGTTAAAGGTATGGCCCCATACTTTGAGCTACCCTCCATTTCTGCTTACATCTGGGCATTCTCTTTCCTTTGCCCCTGTTGTCCCTGCCCTGTTTGGATTCTACTTTAAACAATTTCTCCTCATTTCAGGGCTTTGCCCTGGAAGAGAGTGTTAGTTTGCTTTGAGACCACTATCTAGACCTTCTTCATCTCACGTTGATCCCCTGCACTCACTTGAGTTAGAACCTGCAGACTCCTTCCCAGTTCCAGCTGATGTTCTCAGGTCAGCCTGCCTTGCTTCCCTGTGAACATCAGTTGGTTTTGGTTTGGGGGTCTTAGAAGGTTTCTTTTCCTTCCCTCTGTTTCATCTTGCAAAGATGCTGACACCATGTGGGTCCAATACTGATGCTACTGATGGTTTGTCCCCACCCACTCATATTTTGAGATTTGTGGGGATATCTGTCCCCTAGTTTTGTTGTAGATCTTGCTTGCTTTGCTCTATGTTTTGGATCATCCCTAGAGGCAGAGCTTGAGATAGGGACTCTGGTACATGTGATTGATTAATTGGGGGAAGTGCCCTCAGAAGAAAAGGAAGGAGAGAAGCAGGAGATAGCAGAGAAAGGAGTAAGCAAAGATGGGATCTCATCTGAAGAAGAGCATCAGACTGATCCCATGGGATGTTCTGGGGTATGACTCACACAATAGAGTTGTGCTACCTTAAGTAAGGTAGCACCTTTCTACCCCATTGGTCAGCCAATCATTGGCTGTGGGTTGCCTCTAAGAGGTGTAACTTCCGGGACAAAGGGCTTCCATTGGCTTGAGAGCAATTCTTCAGAGAAGGGGAAAGCTGTGAGCTGTTAGCATGGGGGATGGGTACCTCAGCCCAGTAAAGGGATTCTGGAGGGCACCATTAGCATCCACTACCTCTCCCAGCTAGTCTCTCTGTTTTGATGGGGAAACTTGGGGCACTTCTAAAACCATGTCACTGTCTTGGTCACCTTCCTAGAATCTGAGTTATCCTTTATATATGCAGTCTTTCTTCTTCCAGGAAGCACCTGATCCCTTCTTTACACAGAGCCCCTGTCTGAAAGAAACAATCCTACAATAATAAATTAAGGAGTATATAAAGATTTTTCTGAGGCAAGACTTTGTGTCTTTTTAGTTCTGAATCCCTAGTGCCTTGGAAAGTGCATATGGTGGGTATTATGAGTTCCTTGGTTGAGTTTGATGTGGTAGGGTGTATATAGAGGAAAGAAGTACCCTGCCTGTGGACTTGTTCTTTCTTTTTTTTTTTTTTTTTTTTTTAAAGATTTTATTTATTTATTTGAGAGAGAGAGAATGAGAGAGAGAGAACACATGAGAGGGGATAGGGTCAGAGGGCAAAGCAGACTCCCTGCTGAGCAGGGAGCCCGATGCGGGACTCGATCCCGGGACTCCAGGATCATGACCTGAGCCGAAGGCAGTCGCTTAACCAACTGAGCCACCCAGGCGCCCTGGACTTGTTCTTTCTGACCTTGGAAGAAATCTCTGGCAGGTCCCATTCAGTTATGAGGGCAGGCTCCTTGTAGTAATTCCAAAGCCTTGTCTCTTTTCTAACTTAAATCTCCTTCTTCCCCCTTTGAAGGAGCAGAGCTGGGGGAGGGTGCATGGGCTGTACTCAGTTGTTCTGCAGTCTGTTTTCTTTGTGGCAGTCTGTGGTTTCTACTCCCCCCACCCCCAGGTTGGAGGAGAGTGGGTAGAAGGAGAGATCGGGGTGGGGGATGGGACAGCGGTGAAGAAACTGTCATGCAGCTGATGCTGTTGCAATTTGAGATTGCTATCCTTTGGGCAGAGTGGAAGTCAAAGCTGACTCTCCCATGAGCTTTTGTGGGTTCCCAGGAGAGCCTGCTCCTTGGGTCTCTGACTATAGACTCTGCTTCCAACACTCTAGCTGTGCATTGGTCCCTGCATATCTCCAAGTGGTTCTCTTGGGCAGGATACACTTTAGGATGATGCCAGCCAGCTTCCTTCTGTGGGAACTATATTAATGTTCAGGAAGCTCATTCCTTTGACTTTCCCTGCCAGTAGAGGGGAAGCTTTATTCTGCTTCCAACAGGGAAAACTCCAGACACAGCCTCTTGTCCTGTTGGACTTTTGTTGAGGACCCCACACCATGCCCTGAGTTCATCAGACTGCAGGGGGCACATATCAAGTTCTCTAAGGCCTCCTGTGTTTGGCTTGAGATGAGAGGACATACTCCTCTGCCCCTGTTTTGAAGTGGTGGGGTGCGGGGGAGAAGTACAGCCCTCCAACAAATACCCATCATCAGATCCCCACTCCAGCTCCTCCAAACCCCAACCTCATACTTGTAGCCCAGAGATGTGGGATGGGTGAATGCCTGCCAATCCAGTTTAATAGTCCCTTGGCATGTCCTGTACAGGTAGGATGGTACCTTAATTTAGGATGTCAGGGTGTTGGTCCAACTCCAAGAGAGGAAATTATTTTAGTATCCTGTTCTATAGCCATTCAATAAGTACTTGTTTGGTGGCTTACTTGTGCAGGATTATCGTTTTGTTTTTAACTGAGAGAAGCTAATCTTCTTTGTTCCGTGTTGGGCAAATGTAGAGTGCTAGCTGGCCATTGTCCTGGGATTAGAAAAACTCTTATGACTCAGTCGAGGTGGCCTCCCCATTTGCCTGGTATGCAAAGCCACTAGAGGGGAAGAGATGGATCAATTTGCATCAGTTGTCTGGGGCTTCCTGGGAGGACAGGATCAATACACCAATCTCTAATCTCCCAAATTAATAGTTAGGGAGACCTGGTGGGAGGGACTTGTGGGGATCTTGACCAAAATTCAGTGGCACAGAGAACTATGGGAATCATGAAATAAAATCAAGTTGAAGAAAAGGAGAGTAGATGGGGTGCCTGGGTGGCTCAGTTGTTAAGCATCTGCCTTCGGGTCAGGTCACGATCCCGGGGTCCTGGGATCGGGCTCCCTGCTCAGCGGGAAGCCTGTTTCTCCCTCTCCCACTCCCCCTGCTTGTGTTCCCTCTCTCGCTGTATCTCTTTCTGTTCAATAAATAAATAAAATCTTAAAAAAACAAAAAAAGCAAAGGAGAGTAGAGGCTGATGACCCAGACTCAACATGGAGCTCTTGAAATTTCTTCTGGTATTGAAAGCAGGGACTCACACAGATACTTGTATACCGACATTCATAGCAGCATGATTCACAACAGCCCAAAGGTGGAAACGACCCAAGTGTCCATCAACAGATGAATGGACAAACCAATGTGGTACTTCTATGTAATGGAATATTATTTGATCCTGAAAAGGAATGAAATTTTGGTACATGGTACAACATGGATGAACCTTGAAAACATCATGTTAAGTGAAATAAGCCAGACACAAAAGGGTGTATATTATATGTTCCACTTATGTGAGGTAGAAGAGGCAAATTCATAGAGACAGAGAGTAGAATAGAGGTTACCAGGGCCTGGGAGGAGGGAGCATGGAGAGTTAATTCTTAATGAGTACAGAGTTTCTGTTTGGGCTAATAAATTACTCAGTTTAGAGATGGATGGTATACTTGTATCCACCCATCCCCCCCAGATCCATATGTTGAAATCCTAATGCCCAGTGTGATGGTATGAGGAAGTGGGGCCTTTGGGAGGTAACTGGGTCATGAGGGTTGAGCCCTCATGAATGGGATTAAAACCCTTAGAAAAGAGGTCCCAGAGAGCATGCCAGCCCCCTCCCACCATGTGAGGATACCACAATGAGGCTGAAACCCGGAAGAGGTTCTCTTACCAGAAAATAATTATGCTGCTGCCTTGATCTTAGACTCCCCAGCCTTAGAACTGTGCAAAATAAATTATGTTGTCTATAAGTCACCTTATCTATAATATCTTGTTATAGATACAGCATCAATGAAGTAAGACAGTGGAATTGGTTACACAACATTGTGAGTGCACTTAATGCCACCTAGCTGTACACCTGAAAATGGTTATAATGGTAAATTTTATGTTATATATATTTTACCATGATAAAAAAAATTTCCTCTTGACCTACATACCTTACTGTCCCTAGAAAACACTGGTCTGAGATTAGGTGAGTAATTAAAGAAGGAATCCAAGGGCAGCACGATCAGCCAGATTGGCATGATGGAGTGATGCTGTCTTATAAGAGGGAAAATAGCCATGTCCAGGATATGGCCCAACATGAGACCATTGCAGAGTGACCCAGTATTGCCAGTCACAGCATGACATTCCATTTTCTTCTTGGGATGTCAAGCAACAGAGTCAACCAACACCAATCCCGCTGAAGAACAGCCTCCTCTTCTACCACCACCCTGCACTGAGATGTGAATGTCAGACAAGATGCGTCCCTGGACTGCTTTACATCTCTGGACTGCTTTATGTCTCTGGGTGTTATGGGCTGAATTGTATACCCCCCGCTTCCCTGAATTCATAGGTTGAAGTTGTAACTCCCCGATCCTCAGATTGTGACTGTGTTTGGAGATAGGATCTTTCGGGAGGTAATTGAGGTCATTGGGGTGGGCCCTAATCCAATGTGACTGGTGTGTTTATTTATAAGAAGAGATTAGGACACAGACAGGTATAAAGGGAAGACCTTGATTTTGAACTTTTAGCCTCCAGAACTGTGAAAAAATAAATTTCTGTTGTTTAAGCCACCCAGTCTGTGGTACTTTGTGATGGTAACCCTAGCAAATGAAAACACTGGGTGACTTAAATAATTAACAGGCTAAAGGAAGTTTCTGTAGGGACATATTGACTCTTCCATTATTTAAAAAGAGGTCATCAGGTCTCAAGTGGGTAATATTTATCACAAAAGAATATGTTGCTCATGGGAGAATTTCAAGGAAAGACTGGGAAGGTACTGATTTGGGTGAGGCTTTCTTTTAAATTATATTACTATATTTCACCTACTCTGGCCCTGAACATGGTCATATGTGTGTGAGTCCGTGTGTGTGTATTTTCAAGACACAGGGAAAGGAGGGGCTGAAGAAAAAGAAAGAACAGACCAGACTCTTCTGTTCACAGTTGCCTTTAATAAGGAAGAGTGACCCAGTTGTGATTTTTTATGACTGAATGTCTGTTTGAACTCAACTGGACAGGAATCATCTTTCAAAGCCATTCTGAGTTGCCTTTAACTCTCTCTCTGGAATAGCAACCGCATCAGCAGGAGCTTTTGCAGGTCAGACCAACTCTGTTTCCTTGACAATAAGATCATCCTATGTAGACCCAGGTACTGCTAACCAAGTTAGGTACAGAATAATTTAAAGACTCAGCACTCTGGATTTGGAAATCAGCTGAAGGAATGACAGGTTAAGGGCTGATTTATGCCTTATTTGTCTTGAAGGGGTAAAGGAAAGAATAATTGAGCACATGAGTCTTGGACAAAATTGGTATAAAAGCATATTGGAGAGGATTTTTATATTTCCTGAATCTCATGATGTTACAGACACCTTCATTACCTGGACAATAGTTTATTTATTTACTTACTTAGTTTTAATTTTTATTTTTTTCAGAGAGGGAGAGAGGGTGGGGGAAGGGCAGAGGGAGAGGGAGAGAGAGAATCCCCATGCCCATTGCAGAGGCAGACACGGGGCTCGATCTCACAACCCTGAGATCATTACCTGAGCCGAAATCAAGAGTCCGACACTTAACCGACTAAGCCACCCAGGCGCCCCTACCTGGACAATATTTTAATATTCATTCTGGTTAACTGTTAATAAAAATGTTTATTCTGTGTGTAAAATGCTTCATGCAAGTGTATTAGGAACCATTCATAACCAGCCCGTCCATGTATCCACCCACCCATCCATCAGTTCACTCACCTGTCCATTTACCCACATACCTACTCATCTACCCATCTACCCATCCACCTATCCACCCGCCTGCCTGTTCATCCACATGCCCATCCATCCATCCATCACCCACACACTCATCCACCTAATCACCCACCTTCTTAATATTTCTCTGATATAGTAATTTCTCTCCATCCCAGTTTTCTTCCCTACATGTCTGCAGTAGCCTCCTCCCTGGTCTCATTTCCTCCAGCCTTTCCCATCTTGCATCTTTGGTTCACATTGTATAGCTTGAATGATTTCTCTACACTTCAGTTTCCTCATTTGTAAAATCAAGGCAATAATATTTGTTTCTCTGGATTATTGTACAAGAGATCATCATTTACTCATCCAATAATGATGTATTGAGCTCCTACTTCATGGGTCAGTCTCCATTTTAGGCACTGGGGAGACAGCAGCAAACAAGACAAACAGGTCTTGCCCTAAGGAAGCCTCGGTACAAATGGGAGAGACAGGTGGTAACCACATAACGCATGATGGAATTTCAGATAGTGACACATGTTTAGAAGAAAAACAGTGATGTACATGAAGGGCTTAGCACCATTCTAGCACATATAGATGTTAAATTAATGGTAGTTGTCATTAACAGGTATTAATATTATTAGTCTCTCTAAAACCTTTCAATACTAATTATGGTCATCGAGCATTTATTGAGCATTTAATATGTACTGACTATTATGCTAAGCCCTTTAATCTCACAACAACCCTGTGAGGTGGATGTGATTATTTTCCTTATTTTAGATGTGGAAACTGAGGCACAATCCCTCATCATTTTCAAGGAAATGTCCAAACTCCTCATTTGGGTACTCAAGGCCTCTCAAGGTCTGGCCCTGCCTGTCTCTCTGGCCTCATGTCTTGCTGACCTTGTTGTCTCTTGCCTTTTTACCCTCATTCTTCAAAGCTCAGTCCAGGCATCACCTCCACC
>NW_027689035.1:0-362 GCF_054177405.1 Leptonychotes weddellii | reverse complement strand
GGACATAAGCATCTGTTTCTGGATGTGCTATTTATTCCATTTGCCATTGTTTTATGTTCTACTACCATACGGCCTTACTTATCAAACTTTTAATAAGTAGTATTGTCTAATAATCAAAATCTTTCTTAATTTTTTCAATATTAGCTTGGCGACTTGCACTTCCGTTTCCATTTTATAATTAGCTTGCTAATTTCCCCCAGGAAATTGCTGAGATTTTGTTTGTTCTTATGTTTAATCTATGCAACAATTTGTGAAAAACTGATGCCTTAATGCTATTGAGTCTTCCAATCTAAGAACGTGGTGTATCTTTCCATTTATTTTGATATTCTTTAATTTCTCTCAATAATTCATATTGTTTTCAG
>NW_027689034.1:0-362 GCF_054177405.1 Leptonychotes weddellii | reverse complement strand
CTGTGCCAGCAAATCTGATAAATCTAAGCTAGGTTTAGTATACTTGCTCTTTCCAAACCCATGCCAAATTACATAGTATCATTTTTAAAAAAGATTTTATTCATTTATTTGAGAGAGAGAGTGAGAGAGCATGAGAGCAGGGTGAGTGGCAGAGGGAGAAGCAGATTCCCTGATGAGCAGGGAGCCTGTTGAGGGACTCGATCGTGGGACTCCGGGATCATGAACCGAGTCAAAGGCAGACGCTCAACCGACTGAGCCACCCAGGGATCCTACATAGTATCATTTCTAAAAAAATTTGATTATGTTATGTTAGTCACCATACATTACATCATTAGTTTTTGATGTAGTGTTCCATGATTCAT
>NW_027689033.1:0-362 GCF_054177405.1 Leptonychotes weddellii | reverse complement strand
TGTGTTTTTTACATCCCCTCAGTAACAATACATGGACATTCACCCCCGATCTGCAGATGAAGTCACCGAATCAGAGTGCAGGGAGGGTGGCCCAAGGTTACACAACGACCCGTGGCCCCAAGCGGGGGCAGCCCTGGGGCTTGCAGCCTGAGGCCTGGTCCCTGAGCCGTGCAGCGTGCACATAAAGGAAGCTGCAAGCACAGCGTTCTGGTGGGGATGGTTCCTGAGCTCACGGGCATTATCTGGCTCCTCTGTTTCCTGCCAGGCCCAGCATTTTCTTTCTCCAGGTCGGGCAGGCCTGTGGCTTTCTCTGCAGTCAGTCCCCTCCCCTGCCCTTTGAAGGCGGAAGATGGAAGATGTGC
>NW_027689032.1:0-362 GCF_054177405.1 Leptonychotes weddellii | reverse complement strand
TCAGGAAGAAGCATTTGAGTTGAACACTGAAGAACAGGTAGGATTCTCAGTGAAAGGTAAACCGTGAGCAAAGGCACAGAAGAGGAAAGGACAAGCTCACTGCAGTGCCCACGCTGGACCTGGAAGACGGGACCCTCAACGCGCAGCGGCGAACCGGGCCACGGAGATGCAGGCAGGTGGGCGGCTGCCCACCATGGGAGGCCCTTCAGGGTTTCCGTGTAGGAAAGTGACAAGCCCGGATGTGTTTAGGAGGGGGACGTTGTACCAGTCTTTTTTTTTTTTTTTTTAAAGATTTTATTTATTTATTTGACAGAGAGAGAGAGAGCGAGAGAGGGAACACAAGCAGGGGGAGCGGGAGAGGG
>NW_027689031.1:0-362 GCF_054177405.1 Leptonychotes weddellii | reverse complement strand
CTACCAAAGGTAAATGCAAAGAGCCAAAATGTTTGATGGATGTTTATTTCAGTTTCCACATATGATGGTCAAATAATTATATTTTAATAAAAATCCAATAGAGTTTTATTATTGAATGTTGAGTTCTATGGTCATGTTATATTAGGTACCACTTTAACCCAAATTAGTTTCATGATCCTATACAGACAGAATTGTTTTGCCCTCAAAAAGGGGACAAGTATGCACAAGCAGGATAAATACTTGTCTTTCAGAATGTTAAATTTGAGCAGCATTGGTTTGAAGACCACTGCAAATGCTCCCTATCTTGCCAAATCAGGATACTTGTAAGAAGCTATTTTATAGGTCATTGGACCAAGGACTGG
>NW_027689030.1:0-362 GCF_054177405.1 Leptonychotes weddellii | reverse complement strand
AGTGCAAACTTGTGCAGCCACTGTGGAAAACAGTATGGAGTTTCCTCAAAAAGTTAAAAATAGAACCATCCTATGATCTAGCAATCACACTACTCGATATTTATCCTCAAAATACAAAAACACTAATTCAGAGAGATACATGCAGCCCTATGTTTATAGCAGCATTATTTACAATAGCCAAAATATGGAAGCAGACCAAGTGTCCATCTATTGAAGAATGGATAAATGGATAAGAAGATGCAATTCTCTCTCTCGCTCTCTCAACGGAATATTACTCAGCCATAAAAAAGGATGAAACCCGGGGCGCCTGGGTGGCTCAGTCATTAAGCGTCTGCCTTCAGCTCAGGTCATGATCCCAGGGT
>NW_027689029.1:0-362 GCF_054177405.1 Leptonychotes weddellii | reverse complement strand
TAGGCTCTCCAGCAGGCACCTGCCCACCCATTCATCCCCCTGCCGGGACCCTCTCTACCCACTGTTCCTCTACCTGCCTTCTGGATCTGTCATGTTGGGGTGAAGTCCTACTTGGAGACCAGGTTCTGCCTTTAACAGTTGGAAGCCACAGTGCAGAGTTAGAATCATGTTTAAATTTCAACAAACAAGATTTTTACACACATAATTGCACGTAATCAGGCTTTTATTCCCACTGCAGGTCCAAGGACAGAGGGCATGGCCGTGTTTTATTCTGTTACTGTTCTGGAAGCTGTCATCAGGGGCAGGGCAGATGGTGGGAGGCAGAAGCGTGAGACTGTGTGTCTGTTCCCGGAGTTATATTT
>NW_027689028.1:0-362 GCF_054177405.1 Leptonychotes weddellii | reverse complement strand
GAAGTGAGTAGAATAGATGAAGGGCCACAGCTGGCCACGACTCCAGGGTCCAAAGTGACATCTCTTCCCTGCAGGTGAGCTTCCTACCTAAAAGGGATTATTGCGAGCCCAAGGGAGAGTCACTCATGCATTGTTTAGAAGTAAGGACACCTGCACCCTAAATATATATATATAAATTTTTTTTCTTTAACAGCTGGAATGGAAATCCCTCCTCCCGAGAGATCCACTTTCAAAGGCAAATGTCTTGATAAACCCACTCAGGGGCTTGGGTCAGCTGGTGCTGAGGTTAGAGAAGCAGGTGAGGCTGTTCTGCATGAGATAAGAAACTGACTGCTCTGCTCCTGGGAGGGGAGAGGAGGCAG
>NW_027689027.1:0-362 GCF_054177405.1 Leptonychotes weddellii | reverse complement strand
TCTTGTTTCGTTCTGAGTATCGCCCGCAAATCCAAGGGGAGCATCAGTGAGGTTGCGAAGACACCGGGAAAGACGCGGGGGTCTCCCCACATGCTGATGACCAGCAGCCGCACGGAAGGAAGCTGCCAGGCTGCAGGGAGAAGGATGTTGCTGCCTTCCGAGCTAAAAGAAAGCCTGATGCGGCTTCGAAGGGAGTCGTCGAGGCTGAAGACAGCAAGAGAAAGAAGGAAGAGGAGGAAGACAAGGATGATGAAGAAGGAAGATAAAGACGATGAAGAAGATGAGGAAGGAAGATGAAGATGATGAGTAGGTTGGTTCTAGCGCAGATTTTGTTCTCTTGTCTATAAAGCACTTAACCCCCC
>NW_027689026.1:0-362 GCF_054177405.1 Leptonychotes weddellii | reverse complement strand
TCATGCTGATGAGAGCCAGGGACCACGGTGAGCAGGTGTCCATCAGTTGGTGGAGTCTCGTTGAAGGTGAAGCCGGAGAGGGTTCGTGAAGTCTGGCTGGACTCTCCACTGGTGTGGCTCCTCATCTGAATGATGAGCTTTCTTCACTCTGGAGTGGTGGACCCATGGGGTGACACCTGACCTTGAGGGCAGTAGGGGCAGTTACAATAACAGTGTGGGGCCCTGTCCACTGCAGTTTGAGGGGGTCTTTCTTCCAATCTTTGACCCAAACTGAGTCCCCTGTCTGGAAGGAGTGTACCTGAGACCCTAAGGAGCCTGGGGCCCTCTCGATGGTGTACTTTTGTAATTTATTTACGGTGGCC
>NW_027689025.1:0-6991 GCF_054177405.1 Leptonychotes weddellii | reverse complement strand
AGCTGTGTTCGTGCTTCTGCTCTGTGCTCAGGCTTCCCTTGGACACCCAGTGCCCTCTGAATGGGATGCCCCCTGTGGCCTGTAGCTGCAGAGCCCCCACGGGGGGGGGGGGGGCGGGGGCACTGCCCGGTGGCCAGTCTCACAAGGATGTCCCAGTGTTTGCTGCCATTTCCCTGGCCATCCTGTGGCTTTTTTCCCAGCCTGAAGAAAGAGAGACTCGAAGAAGAACGGCAGCGGCAGGAGGAGGCGGCGAGGATGCAGCAGCTTCAGTTGCAAGTGGCCCAGGAGAGAGTCCGGCGGCAACGGGAGGCGTTCCAGAGGAAACTGCGAGAACTGCAGAGAACAAAGCAGCAGGAGGAAGCCGAGAGGGCTGGTGAGGAGGGCTTCTGGAGCAATCTGCATCTCCTATCTGGGGCAGAAGTATTTTTATCCCACTGTGGGTGTTCTTCTGAATCTCCCCAGAGTTATTCCTATCCTAAGCCTTAGTGTGTGAAGCACTCTAAGTGTATAAGCTCTTTTTTTTTTTCCCAAAGTGATTAATATGTGTGACCACAGTGAGTTGAGATAGATCAAAATAAGACAGACTCACTTGTGGAAATGACTCAGGCCCTACTCCCAATCCAGTCACCTCCTGAACTGGGATCCTGCCCCTCCCGTTGCCCTTTTAGCCTTGCTCAGGAGCCGCCTGCATTGGAGACAGAGCCCCGCTCCTTGCTCCTTTCCCTAGCAGACGGAAACAAACATCTGGATAGCCTCGGGGCAGCCTTTCAGGGGCTGGCCTGTAGAATCTCTATAGCCTCACTTCAGAGGCTCAGCAGATGTCAGCAGATGACACTCTCTAGGCTGGTCAGTTCCACCGAGTGAGCACACGATTTCTCCAGGCACCGATCTGACGCTTCTCCTCAACTACCTGCATACCACCCATGAGCACCCCAGGCTCTGGAAAATTCTCCGCCAAGGTTTTGTACTCACTGCGCAGTGCACTGCACACAGTAGGTGCTTGATAAAGGACTCTTAAATTTGTAAATTGACCCCAACGTGATCCCCACAGAGGAGCTGGCAGCGTGCTGGCAGGTAAGCTACACCAGTATCTCGGGGGAGTCCCTGGGAATCAGACTTGGGAGTCGGATCCAAGAACTTTCTCCAGTACTGAGACCTCTGCTGAGCCCACCCTCCTTTTCTATTCTGCAGAGGATGAGAAGCAGAGGCAGAAGGAATTGGAAATGCAGTTGGCAGAGGAGGAAAAACGCCTGCTGGAAATGGCTGAAGAAGAACGGCTGGAGCACCAGCAGAGGAAACAGGAAGCTGGAGAGAAGGCTCAGCTGCAAGCAGAGGCGAGAAGGCGAAGGGGAGAGGAGGCCGCAAGGCTGGATCTGGAGGGAGCCATGACACGAGCTCAGGAAGAAGCCAGGTAGGGGATATTCGGGAACAGGTGCCACAGGGGATTGTTTCCCTGGGGCTAGCACCAAACTTGCACTGCCTTTGGACACGAGCAGTTCTCCCACTTTCCATAAGCATGATTTGGAAGAGCTAAAAAACAGACTCTTTTGCGGTGTCACAGAATTTCTTCATGGCTTATAGAACTTGTATTGAAGCTGGAAGGGAGTTTAGATTTCATCTCTCCCAGCACTCTGGTTTCCAGATGAGAAAATGGAGTCCCAAAGAAGGGGAAGGAACTTGATCAAGGCCGAAGAGTGAATTGGGGGCTGTGCCAGGACCACATCTAAGACCCCCTGATTCGGAACCACTACCCTTCTCAGTATTTTTTGGTTACCTCTTACGCGCCAAACACTCTTCTTCTGGACACTGGGAATTCAGAAGTAAACAAAAGAGATGTCTCTTCTCCCTTGGCATTTCCATTCTAGGGCTGGGAGTAGGGAGACAAATATTTTTTTTAGCTGGCAATAGATGCTAGACAGAAAAAGTTTTAAACATGTGATAGGATTGCAGGAGGTTTGGTTTAGATTGGTCGGCCAGGGCAAACTTCTTAGAGAAAATGTTCTCTAAGGAAAAACCTGAATGACAAAGAGTTAGCTGCATAAACATCTGGGAGAAAAATATTCCAGCAGGTAAACAGGGAGTGCAAAGGTTCGAAGGAAGGAATGAAACTGGCATATTGGGAGAATAAAAGGGAAGTCAGTATGGCTGGAACTAAGTGAACAAGGCACGAAGAAGACTTCCAAGATGAGGTCAGAGAAGTAAGCGAAGACCAGACCTCATGAAAGCCTTGTTTGGAGAAATAGTGCAGAACTAATTATCAGGGGCCAGTGGCATTTTCCCCCGCTCTGTTCTTTTACAGTAGTAATGATCATTTCATCTTTCTGATAATAGAATTTCTTGAGCAATGTGGTTTCCACTGACTCTTTAAAAGCTAGATCCTCTATAGTTGCTTTCTCATGAATTTCCACTCCTTAGTGAAAGCAACAAATAGACATCCCTCTTTAGAACCATCAAAACTGAAGGGTATAGAAGCATGACACAGAAAACCGTGTGAGTCCAATCTTGACTGTAAACAGTTTACCCCCCTGAAATATATTTTCTACAACTTAAGCTGAATCTAAGCTAGTAAGTACTCTTTAGGGGACCAGAAAGAGAAGGCAGCCAGAAAAATTCTATTTCAAGGTTTTCCACCGAACTCTTGAGTTGTTCCACTCCTGGACTTTACTCAACTGTTGGGTTCCACCACCACCCCCCCGCCCCCCAGCTGTTATGTGAATTAAAAAACAGATCATTAGAGAAGTCTTGATTCAAATTCAAAATTATGTATTCCATATATCACAGCGGCAGGACTGGGTTCGTAAGTATTGAGACCAAAAGCAAGCTAAACAATTGTGTAAAGCTAGTCCCAGGGGCTGAAAGCAGAAAACCAAGTGACTACAGCGGTGTGAGAGGTAGAGCCTCACTCCACCAAGGCTTAGAACTTGACGCCAGCTGGCTGTATTTCATCTTCACTTGTGTGACATTGGCGCAGGTACTTTAACTTCTCTGGCCTGTTTCCTCAGCTCTAAAACAAGGGAGTCCCTACCAGCAATACGAGTGTAAGAATTGCTAGCTTTTGCTTTGCCAGTAGAAGGCTCATGAAACTCCAAAACTCATGTGTAAAGTTACTAAACAAATAGAGTATCATCTTCCACTAAAATGCAAGATCAGTAGCCCCAAGTCTAACTGATGTTTGCTCAAATCCAAAGTTATTCTACTAGCTTAGAAGGGCAATTTCTGGGATGCTTAATCATATTGGGATTGTGGATGGGTTGTCTCCTTAGGCAAAAAGCTGCTTTGGAGAAACATCTTCATTTCCATCAAGATCTCTGTAAGGAAGCCAGTGCCCTGCGGTGGACACACAACATTTCCAGATCGTGGGTCTACTCGTACTTCCAGTTCCTACACATACCCAGACCTTAAGGCTAGAAGAAAACTAAAAAGTAAGTTGGGAGGTAGTGACAGAAAAAGAGAAACTTCTATAATGATGTCCCATTTCATCTGGTTCACCTCAACCCACACCTCACTTCACTCTAGGACCTCCATTCCCACCACCCCTCCCGACCACACATGTGACTTAACTCATTTAAAGTCTTCACTCACCTAAATCCTTTTATGTTCTCTAGAACCACATAAATCCAGAAGCTTTGCTGCCTAAAACTGGCCAATAATTTCATTTGTTGTTTGAATTTCAGTAAATTCAGTTGAATTTCAATTAGTAAGACTTACATCATCTTAAAAGATGGTCAAAGTATTTCACTTCACAGTGTGTCTGAAAGAATTGCAGATGTATGGAAATTCGATAATGCAAACAATTCTGAATAAGCTAAGCAGTTAGTTCATATATTGAGAACTTTATTGTCTCTTTAAAAGGCAAAACCACATCCATTTCAGCCTAAGAATCTAAAATGTAATGTCCGTTTAAAACAAGGTAATCACGGGGTGCCTGGGTGGCTCGGTCGTTAAGCGTCTGCCTTTGGCTCGGGTCATGATCCCAGGGTGCTGGGATCGAGCCCCGCATCAGGCTCCCTGCTCCGCGGGAAGCCTGCTTCTCCCTCTCCCACTCCCCCTGCTTGTGTTCCCTCTCTTGCTGTGTCTCTGTCAAATAAATAAAATCTTTAAAAAATAAAAAAAATAAAACAAGGTAATCACTTGATAAATGTTCATTTGAGCAAAATGAGCCGTTTTGTTGAGAGTATTCTCACTTCCTCAAAATATAGATTCTAGAGCTGCACTGGCCAATAAGTAGCCACATGTTAACTATTTAAATGTATGTTAAAACATTCAAAGTAGCCACATGTAACTATTTTAATGTACATTAAAACATTCAATTCTCCAGTCACACTAGCCATGTTTCAAGTGCTCAACAGCCACATGTAGCTACTGGCTACCTTATTAGACAGTGCAGATGCAGAACATTTCCATTCTCACAGCAAGTTCTACTGGATAGCACTGTTCTAGACCCCTGGTAATTATCAAATCTGGAGGGTTTGTTCCTGTGCCTTTAAGATCCAATCACTCACATAATGTCCCCACTTTTTTTTAAGATTTATTCATTCATTTATTTAGAAAGAGAGAGCATGTGGTGGGGTGGGGCAGAGGAAGTCTCAAGTATACTCCGCACTGAACAGAGAGCCCAAAGTGGGGCTTAATCTCACAACCCTGAGATCGCGACCTGAGCTGAAACCAAGAGTCTGACTGACGCTCAACACACTGCGCCACCCAGGCGCCCCCATAACTTCCCCGTTTTTTAAAATCATACTATTAAGGTATAGTCTTGATTAGATAATTCTTCTTTAACATCTCTTTAAATATCAAGTATCTAATTAAAGTACCTATCCTAGAATGATCATTAAAAGGGATGAAAGATCTTTACAAGCAAAACACTTAAAAGGATGTTAAAGCAAGCAGTATCTGAACCTGAATTTGCCCACAAATTTCCTTTGTGGGAAATTCCTCTATACTCCACAGCCTGCAACTGAAAAACTTAGTATTTGCAGATGATTCCCTCAAAATTTCTCACCAAAACTTGTAAAGTATTTGCTCTCTACAGGAACTGTACTTCTACAATCCAGAAGTCAAGCTTAATTTTGATTCTGTATTGCTATTATTGGACTTGCTTAGATTTTATGCTTATTTTTAACTTCTTGCTTTATGTAAAACAGAAATAAAATGGCCAAAATACTGGCTATCAGTCATAGTGATTTTAAATATGTCACAAACTTTTTCTCGAAACTGTCCATCCTACTTGCACATTCATTCATTCATTCAAGTCATTCAGTAATGCTTAAGCAGATGAGAAAGGAGCATGTCAAATAATA
The DNA here is from genome assembly GCF_054177405.1 of Leptonychotes weddellii. Lineage (NCBI taxonomy): Eukaryota > Metazoa > Chordata > Mammalia > Carnivora > Phocidae > Leptonychotes > Leptonychotes weddellii. The sequence goes on along the minus strand of NW_027689025.1, from coordinate 1,691 downwards.
CAGAAGAGCATGCAAGGAAAACACCCTTGTGGGGGAAATTACCATTACCGACTTTATTTTCTCCCTTTGACAAATTTAGGATGTTGCAGTCAAGCACCAGGTGGAGTGGCTACACTAAATGTTATTCAAGGTCCCTTTCCAAATCTGATGTCCTATAAAATTGTTGCTGTGAAAGTCCTATTTTACCAGCACTACTACACCAGATAAGCACATTTTACTAAGTTAACCATAGCAGAATGCAGTGTATTTAGAAGAATTCTATAAACTAAAAAAATGATTTCCCCAGTAGCTAAGCTCCACCACCTAAATGCTAAGAGCTTTCAGACAGAGATGCAAACAAAATTAAGATACCAAACTACATACGCATTTTGAATAGCTCAAATAGCCTGTCAAGTTTGTTACTCAGGCCTGACAGAAATATGCAATTAGGATTTTCCAGAAATGGACCCCATTCCTAGTCACTATTTAATATAATAAATGCCAGGGACAGTCTAAACGCTCTAATTTACCTTAACTATACATGTACAATACAAATAATTTTTCAGTTAGGATCAGACGTAAGAATTTATAAGGCAAGCCAATTATTTTTTAAAAGGTGACTTGAGTAGGGTATTTAAGCTGTAACAGTTTATAAAATTAGAGATAGGTTTTATTTGCTCTTCTAAAGTACTCAGATGAGGGCGCCTGGGTGGCTCAGTCGGTTAAGCAACTGCGTTCGGCTCAGGTCATGATCCCAGGGTCCTGGGATCGAGTCCTGCATCGGGCTCCCTGCTCAGCAGGGAGCCTGCTTCTCCCTCTCCCACTCCCCCTGCTTGTGTTCCCTCTCTCGCTGTGTCTCTCTCTGTCAAATAAATAAATAAAATCTTTAAAAAAAAATAAAAAAATAAAGTACTCAGATGACATTCTACCTGGGATAACATGAAATTGGATTATGTGTATGCATATATATACTAAATTCTGTGATTTGTTAAAGAGTTAAAAGGTTAAGCCCTCTAATAGGCACTAATTTGGTACTTTAATTTTACACAAAGTTTAAATATTTAAAACATAAAAGGAAAATATAAACAAAGTATACCAAACCTTAACTAAGCAGAGAACATGTTGTAAATTGTTAAAGACTTAAGATTATCAATATGAATCAATTAAGAATTTTTGGCATACCCATTTATTCAACATGATTGGGTAACTATATCATAGATACGCACCATACAGGAATATCCAGTTTAAAAAAAAAAAAACAGAACACTGAGTATTTAAGAAGGTAGCGTGGCCTTAATTAAACCCTTAATTCAAAGGCACTTCAGTAGCTTTCAGTGCTTCAAAGTCATGATCATCATCACTGTACAGTACTGAAAAATTTATTTGTACCATGTACAAACAATAATTTCCAGTATTATGCAAGAAAACTTTGTTATAGGCATTTTCTTTTTTCTTTCTATACAATTAAAAATAAAATAAACATTAGTACGGTTTTTACAAATATTTTGTTTATTTTAATGAAGCTGGTACAGACAATGTCCATTTAAAACCCATATCCCAGGCCAAAAAGTACAAATAAAATCAAAAAGAGCAGTGTTCTGTTGAATACACTTCTGCATGAATAACTTTATTAAACTGCTAATGAAAATTAGAACTTTTCTGGGATCTTCTGACAAGACTTTTCTTTTAATCTTAAAATGCTTTCTCTTCAG
>NW_027689024.1:0-362 GCF_054177405.1 Leptonychotes weddellii | reverse complement strand
CCCAGCAATACAATAAATATATTTTGATGATCAGTTATGTGTTGGTTTGACTGTAAAAAGGTAAAAGAGAAAAGTCTGCAAAAAGACTCTTCATATGTGGGTTTTTCATAGATGGATTTTATGCACTTGAGGAATGTTCCCTCTATCCCTACACTCTGAAGAGTTTTAATCAGGAAAGAATGCTGTATTTTGTCAAGTGCTTTTTCTGCATCAATTGAGAGGACCATATGGTTCTTCTCTCTTCTCTCATTAATGTGTTCTATCACATTGATTGTTTTGTGAATGTTGAACCACCCTTGCATCCCGGGGAAAAATCCCACTTGGTCATGGTGGATGATCCTTTTAATGTATTGTTGGATCCT
>NW_027689023.1:0-362 GCF_054177405.1 Leptonychotes weddellii | reverse complement strand
GAACCAGCTGCACCTACTTATTCTGTCTCCCTGCAGTCTGAGGTACGATGGTGCCACGGGGTATGTCTGAGTCCCTCCCTGCTAAGCAGATGAATGAATGAACAATGAGCTACAACAGCGTGGGCACAACGACCCACCCGAAGGTCAAAAAGGGCCTCTCTGGGGCTGGAGCTACCCGCGGGCAGAAGCTCTGGAGAGGTGGCCCGGGCACCCGAGACGTGGGGTCCTGACCGGACTCCCCATTCCCAGGACGGCCTCCAGGTAAACCCCACATTGCACAACCCTGACAAAAGGCTTGCCCGCCTCTCTCCACTGTCACCAAACCCACTTGCGATGCTTTCACTTGCTTGCGTTTCATAAAT
>NW_027689022.1:0-362 GCF_054177405.1 Leptonychotes weddellii | reverse complement strand
TCTTTGTCAACACTTATTATTTCTTGTATTTTTTTTTTAATTTTAGCCATTCTGAGAGGTATGATGTGATATCTCATTGTGGTTTTGATTTGCATTTCCATGATGATTAGTGATATTAAGCATCTTTTCATGTGTTTGTTGACCATTTATATGTCTTTTTTGGAAAAAAAAATGTCTATTCAGCTCCTCTGCCTATTTTTTTAATTGGATTGTTTGGGTCTTTTTGGTGTTGAATTATGTAAATTCCTTGTATGTGTTGAATATTAACTCCTTATTGGATATATCATTTGCAAATATCTTCTCCCATTCAGGAGGTTGCCTTTTTGTTTTGTCGGTGGTTTCTTTCACTGTGTAAAAGCTTT
>NW_027689021.1:0-362 GCF_054177405.1 Leptonychotes weddellii | reverse complement strand
TCTCTCTCAAGTAAATAAATCTTTTTAAAAATGCTGCTTAGGGGCGCCTGGGTGGCTCAGTCGTTGAGCGTCTGCCTTCGGCTCAGGTCATGATCCCAGGGTCCTGGGATCAACCCCCACATCGGGCTCCCTGCTCCGCGGGAAGCCTGCTTCTCCCTCTCCCACTCCCCCTGCTTGTATTCCCTCTCTCGCTGTGTCTCTCTCTGTCAGATAAATAAATAAAATCTTTTTTAAAAATTAAAAAAAAAATAAAAATGCTGCTTATTTTATTTCTTAAAAGATTTTGTTTTTTGGGTCGCCTGGGTGGCTCAGTCGTTAAGTGTCTGCCTTCGGCTCAGGTCATGATCCCAGGGTTCTGGGAT
>NW_027689020.1:0-362 GCF_054177405.1 Leptonychotes weddellii | reverse complement strand
TCTGTCGATGGACATCTTGGCTCTTTCCACAGTTTAGCTATTGTGGACATTGCTGCTATAAACATCGGTCCACCCCCTCACTTTCAATCTGGGGGTGTCTTTGGGTCTAAAATGTCCCTGCCAACAATTGTTTCTTGTGTTTTTGATCTTAGCCATTCTGACAGTATGAGGTGATGTCTCACTATGGTTTTGATTTGTAATTCCCTGATGATAAAGAATGTTGAGCATTTTTTTAATGTGTCTGTTGGCAACCTGTACGTCTTTGTTGAAGAAATGTCTGTTCATGTCTTCTGCCCATTTTTTAATTGGATTATTTGGGGTTTTTTGGTGTTAAGTTCTTTATATATTTTGGATACTAACCC
>NW_027689019.1:0-362 GCF_054177405.1 Leptonychotes weddellii | reverse complement strand
GGGAATCCCATGATTGTGTTGTGTTTGGGTGTTACTTCCTAATCACAATGAAGTACCGTTTACCTCAAAATACTGAATGGAAAGACAAAGCCCCACTGATACTCAACTGAGGCCACCACCACCATAATCACCATCATGACGACCACCACTATCATGACCACCCCCGTGACCACCACCCCCGTGACCACCACCCCCGTGAACACCACCCCCGTGAACACCACCCCCGTGAACACCACCCCCGTGACCATCACCCCCGTGAACACCACCCCCGTGAACACCACCACCGTGAACACCACCCCCGTGACCACCACCCCCGTGACCACCACCCCCGTGACCACCCCCACCGTGAACACCCCCCCCGT
>NW_027689018.1:0-362 GCF_054177405.1 Leptonychotes weddellii | reverse complement strand
TTTTTTTTTTTTAAAGATTTTATTTATTTATTTGAGAGAGAGAGAATGAGAGAGAGCACATGAGAGGGGGGAGGGTCAGAGGGAGAAGCAGACTCCCCGCCGAGCAGGGAGCCCGATGCGGGACTCGATCCCGGGACTCCAGGATCATGACCTGAGCCGAAGGCAGTCGCTTAACCAACTGAGCCACCCAGGCGCCCCATCCTTATATGTTCTGAATACAGTTTTTCTCAGCTACTTCTGTTGCAGAGATCTCCTGATTTGCAGCTTATCTTTTTATTTTATGGTGTAGAATTTAGTCCTATTTATCAGTCTTTTCCTTTAGAGTCATAAAGATACTCTTCTACATAAAGATACCCTCCTAT
>NW_027689017.1:0-362 GCF_054177405.1 Leptonychotes weddellii | reverse complement strand
TTGTTCCTTACTGATACATTCAATAATCTCATTTGTGTTTTTAACATATTAAATATAGCTATTTTATATTCTCTGAATATTTCAATATCTTTGAGGATCTTACTCTGCTTCCTGTTATTTCTTTTGGTTCTCATTCATACTGCTGGATTTCCTTATGTAAGATGTAATTTTATTTTTTTTCTGTGAAATGTTTATTTTCCCATGGAAACTATCTGAGCTCCGGATTGAGGGCTCTTTCCTCCACAGAGGATTTGCATTTGCTTATGCTGATTATCTGGAGCCATTACCCAGCCAGAACCATTTTAAATCAAGTACTTTGGTGTTTTTCAAGCCACACTGATAGTGTGAATGTGGATCAAAGC
>NW_027689016.1:0-362 GCF_054177405.1 Leptonychotes weddellii | reverse complement strand
TGTAATCCCATCGAGGGAAGGGGCCCTGTCTAGCTTCTTGATGTCTCCCAGACCTCGATAGAGTTTGTGGAACAGAATATGGCTACACCTAGTGAATAAGTGCCAAGGTGGGGCAGTGTGTCCCATTTGGAAAGCAGAATTGCCATCTGAATTGCACCGAACAAGGCCCAGTCCTCTATACATGTGTAGAAAGGGGATGCCTGGTATAGAGTAATGAGCATTGAACTCAAACCTTGGAACATGAGTTCTGGCCCAGCCCGTGTTGCTTACAAGCTCTTTGACTTTGATGAGTTCACTTACCATCTCTGTCCTGTGATTTGTTCTCTGAACAAACAGGAAAAGGCTAATCTCTCCAACCTTGT
>NW_027689015.1:0-362 GCF_054177405.1 Leptonychotes weddellii | reverse complement strand
GAGTGTCCTTGGTAGAGGGCATAGCTGCAGCATGGAGGGTGCCCCCTGGGTCCACCCAGTAAATGCCTCCCCTCAGGCTGAGGAGGGGAGGCCGCACCAGCGTGGCGTGATGGAGGCCCTGGAGAAGTGAGCTACGTCCCTTATTGGTCACAGTACATTTATTTTTCATTAGCAGTTAAATGCAGACATGAGGGATTGCGCTGGGTTCAGCGGGCAGCTGACGTGAGCAGTGCTCAGTGCCGCGATCAGTAGGGAGGCTAGAGGGCCACTCACTCTCTGCATCCCCAGCCGGGACCCCTGCCCACCCAGCCCCGAGCCAGCAGGCAGGCACCGGCCATTGCATGGAGCCTCCACAAGGTGAG
>NW_027689014.1:0-6991 GCF_054177405.1 Leptonychotes weddellii | reverse complement strand
ACTTTTTTTTTTTTAAAGATTTTATTTATTTATTTGAGAGAGAGAATGAGAGAGAGAGAGCAGGAGAGTGGGGAGGGTCAGAGGGAGAAGCAGACTCCCTGCCGAGCAGGGAGCCCGATGCGGGACTCGATCCTGGGACTCCAGGATCATGACCTGAGCTGAAGGCAGTCGCTTAACCAACTGAGCCACCCAGGCGCCCAAGAAGAGTTACTTTTAACACAAATAGCTGAAGAGCAGTCTATTACAAATGAAGGACTGGTAGCGACAGAAAAGCATAGAAATTCTAATGATTTTGGGCATTTATATTTTTGTCATTATCTCCAGACTGTCATACCTCAACTAAAAGTGGGCAAAGCAGGGGCGCCTGGGTGGCTCAGTCGTTAAGCGTCTGCCTTCAGCTCAGGTCATGATCCCAGGGTCCTGGGATCGAGCCCCGCATCGGGCTCCCTGCTCCGCGGGAAGCCTGCTTCTCCCTCTCCCACTCCCCCTGCTTGTGTTCCCTCTCTCACTGTGTCTCTCTCTGTCAAATAAATAAATAAAATCTTAAAAATAAATAAATAAAAATAAATAAATAAATAAATAAAAGTGGGCAAAGCAATATGTCAAATCTGTCCTTCATTCACCTTGTAGTATAAGTTGTATTGTATCACTATGACAAAAATACATCCAGGTATTAATATAATTTATCTACTTGAAAACATAATTGTGGTCTAAATTTATCACTTAATGGTACTTATAGATCGAAAAAGGTAAATTTAGATCTACCTATTTCTCTGAAAGGCTGGGAAAACAAAGCTGACTAAAATTCGATAACCAGGAATGTCCATCAAATAAAAAACAAGATTTTCTTATGGTTTTCACAAAGCTACATACCTATTTTATCTTTCTTTTTTTTTCTTAAGCAACATATTTCAATAAAAAATGTTTTTAAGGTTACCCATCCCTCCAATAAGGGATCACTGTCAATGATACATAAGAAAAAAATTAGATGGTAAAACTAAAAATGCACTGGGGCGCCTGGGTGGCTCAGTCGGTTAAGCGGCTGCCTTCAGCTCAGGTCATGATCCCAGGGTCCTGGGATCAAGCCCCGCGTCGGGCTCTCTGTTCAGAGGGGAGCCTGCTTGTCCCTCTCTCTCTGCCCCTGCTTGTGTTCCTGCTCTCACTGTCTCTCTCTCTGTCGAATAAATAAATAAAATCTTAAAAAAAAAAAAAAAAAAAAACTAAAAATGCACTTTAGGTTGACTTTAAGCATAAATTGTTAAATTAACAGTAGTGGCTCCACTTTTGGAGCCCAATATCACAGGTACTGTGCTAAGGACTTTCCTTGTATTAACTCTACCTCACGACAGCTCTATGATAGAGATGCTATTATAGTTACCAACGTTCTACAGATGAGGAGACAAAGGCTCAGAGAGATTAAGAAATTTGCTCATGGACACAGCTGGTAAGCAGCAGAGCAAGGATTCAAACCCAGGCAGCCTGATTCCAGAGCATATACTCTTAGACACTCTGCTCCTCTGGGAATGAAAATGTCCGACAATGGGCTATTAGGGGCAGAAAATTCCTACACCAGGGGCGCCTGGGTGGCTCAGTTGGTTGGGCAACTGCCTTCGGCTCAGGTCATGATCCTGGAGTCCCGGGATCGAGTCCCGCATCGGGCTCCCTCCTTGGCAGGGAGTCTGCTTCTCCCTCTGACCCTCCGCCGTCTCATGTGCTCTCTCTCATTCTCTCTGTCTCAAATAAATAAAATCTTTAAAAAAAAAAAAAAAAAGAAAGAAAAGAAAATTCCTATACCAAAGGTGAATGTGATATTTGAAAAGATTTGGATACAAATAATCAAAGTGTGTATATTTTTGGAAGTCTATTATGAGAGATGGCCATTTGTAAGCTTTAAAGCCCTATATTTAAGAAACAAATGAAAATACCAAGTGAACATGTTTTATTTGATGCCATGTGAGTACATTTCTTTTAATTGGAATTTGGTCAGATTTTCTTGTCATGGGAATGGACTATTGATATTCAACTAGCAGAATTTTTTATATGGCATTAGTCAAAAAATATTACTTTCTTTGTACACTATGCCTAAACACAGCAATCTCAATGTTGAAAGCTAAACATATTAATCTGAAGTCTGTAGAACTGTAGGAGTCTTCTGACAATAATTTTAAAAACCATAATAAAATAAATATATAAATATTTATAATTTGTATATTTATAATATATATAATTTATATTTTATTTTTATTTTTATAAATTTATAATATATAATGTATTAAAATAAATGCATATTTTATTTTTATAAAATAAAATTCTTATTTTATAAAAATAAAATATAAAGCTATAATAAGGATTGCCACAATTAAGGATGCCTTTCCATGTAATGTACACAATGACTAACACTGATATACGATATATAGAAAACTTAAGGGAGTATCCTAAGTTCTCATCACAAAGAGAATTTTTTTTTCCTTTTCCTTTTCCTCTTTATATTGTATCTACGTGAGAAGATGGGTGTTAGCTGAACCTATTATGGTAATCGTTTCACAATATATGTAAATCAAGCCATCATGCTATAATCTTAAACTTATACAGTGATGTATGTCAATTATTTTCAAGAAAACTGGAAAAAAAAAAGATGTCATTTATCTCAGGGCAAGATCATCCATTATTTAACACAGGAAGAAGGAAATTGCGAAAAATCAAGAGACACACATCAATGGAAGGATTTCGCACTTCCTGTATTTCCTATGAAATGGAGTGTCAAGAAATTTGACAGATATTTCTTGAACCACTTCTGCCAAAAATGAAATTCTGACCCCCTTAATTGATTTCCCAAGTCAAAAATTACGGGCCCATGAATATATCCAGTAACAACTCTTACTTTTTTTGGGTCACTGAAGAAGAAATTTCTCTTATTCCATAATTAAAATCATAAAAAGCAGGCAAGCATGGTTCCTAACCTATGCAGATAGGCAGACATTGCATGTTCTCCTTACTTGATGCAGACAGGCAACCATTCTCTGGAAAGAGGCTCACAAAACTTGACCATGTGTTGCTAAAAACTATCCCACAGTCACAGGATATTACTCCCTTCTGCTTTCCATGAAAAGGTAAAGCCTTTGTGCCCCAGCGTCAGGGGAGTCTCAGGCCTCAGGCAGGAGATTTTCTTAGCATCAGGCTCATCAGCATCAGTACCTGTAACAGGCAGGTACTGCTGTGTAATCACTTGGGTATTTTGCCATTTAGATCCTACCACTACCAAGAAAGGCATTGTTTTAGGGATGCCTGGGTGGCTCAGCTGGTTAAGCATCTGCCTTTGGCTCAGGTCATGATCCCAGGGTCCTGGGATCAAGTCCCACATCGGGCTCCTTGCTCAGCAGGGAGCCTGCTTCTCTCTCTGTCTGCTCTGCCTGTCACTCCCCCGCTTGTGGTCTCTCTCTCTCTGACAAATAAATAAAATCTTTAAAAAAAAAAAAAAATGCATTGTTTTAGGCTGAGAGAACCCTGTAAGCCAAGTGAAGCTAAAAAATAAATGCTTTCAAAATGGTAATTTCAAATGGATAGAGAAGAGTAATGAGAAAACTGCAAACAGTAGCACAGACATTCCAAACTCAAAAGAAGTGTGGCACCAGGGGCACCTGCGTGGCTTGGTTGTTAAGCGTCTGCCTTCGGCTGGGGTCATGATCCCAGGTCCTGGGATCGAGCCCCGAGTCGGGCTCCCTGCTCAGCGGGAAGCCTGCTTCTCCCTCTCCCACTCCCCCTGCTTGTGTTCCTTCTCTCACTGTGTCTCTGTCAAATAAATAAATAAAATCTTAAAAAAAAAAAAAAAGTATGGCACCAAATGAATATGATCAAAGGAAATGTGCCATAATTACCAGCCTACAAAGTGTATTTTCACTTTAAAAGTACTGAAAATTACCTCATACTCAATATACCCATATCACAGTAAGAGGTCAGTAAAGACAGGGCCTAGATTCTTGGGTTAGCAACTACTCAACATGAGTACAAATACTTACCTACCCCTAAATGCAAAGTGTGGGAAAATAACTATCATAGCAAAATTTCACATCACATCAATAACTACTTAACAACAACCCACAGACTACACATCTAGAAGCTAAATTTAAAATTAAACCCCCCCACATATGAGATATAAATTCATCATTCCTGTAATTCGTGACTCAAAAGCAAAGAAGATATTAGGTTTGACTTTAATGCAATAGCTTAATGTTGAGAATATGGTAATTGGACTTTAGAACAAAATTTTGAAGATGACAACTACATTTCAAATCCAGTGAATGCAAGCAATGAACATCATCTAGATTTGAGCTGTGATGATGGATTTCTAGTTTTGGATATAACTTATTTGGCTTTATTAATAATTATTTCTAGATTTTAAGGAAGATCAAAACTTACATACATTTTGTTGTTATTTAGCCATGATTCTCACCGACAGTTTTTATTAGAGCTTATCCAAATTCCTTGGTTACTTGTCTCATACAAACTGTAAAATATTTGATTTATTCACATATACAAGCATCAAGTTAAAATTCCTTTGTATTTATTTTAAATGGTTTGTTCCATTTTTTACTCAAATATTTGTATGTATTAAAGCTATATGTAAAAGAAATTCAATTTTATTTTTATATTATGGCTTACTTTTTAAATCCTCTACATTCACTGAAATAAGGTATTAATATTATATTAATTTTACCAAATATGCAATGATGAGACTTTAGTTCTAGTAAATTTCCTGCTTTTGTTCCCTTTTGTATATAAGTATTTATTGACAATATCACATTTCTTTTTAGCTATGGGGCACTATACTTCTCTTCAAGATTAGTACATTACTGCATACCAGACCTAGGAACTCTTCTCATTAAAATATACTGTATTTATTTGAACAAAATAATGATTATGCAACACACTTTAAAATATTTTTACTACATATAAAAAGTATTTAATTTTTTCCAAAAAATTACTCCATAAAATTGCAATGCATTGTGTATACTTACCTTATCTTATATACCAGCAAATATGATAGTTCCAGAAGAATACTGATATCCATCATATTAAATTGCCCATTAATTTGCCCTTTGTTGTTACTATAGTTTGTTGAAATTAATTTCTGAGGTTTTGTTGTATAATTATATAAGCATTGAAAGCTTAGGAATTATACCTAATTTTATGTTGATACATGTTTAATTAACATTATAATAAAATTCAGGAAGAATCCAATGTTACACAATATTAGATCTAGCTAGTGGTCTAAGCTGGGACTATAACAGGTATCAAAAAGCTTAGCAACCAATTTTAACAATAGTGAAAAATAAAAGGAAATTTGGTCAAATTATTTGATTTTGGTATATGGTACTTATGCTGTTAAAACATTAGTACTTCGACAAAAACTGTGAGGATGGAAGGATAGCTTTTGTAACTAAAGATGTCAGATTGAGGAATTAATGTGGTCAGAATTTTAGATAGCATCTCCAATTCCCTCATCTTACAAAAGAGAAAAAAAAGATACAGAAGCTGAACTAGGAGTTCTGGTGTCCTTTGCCACTGTAATTTTTGCTTCTGAAAAATACAATTTGCACCAGACACAAAAATACTTATAAAACAATGAGCATCAAGTATGGCTAAGTGTCTCATTTTCTTCTTTGGTCAAAGTGAAAAGTGGTACTCTGAGGATAGAAATCACAAAAATGCTTGCCCAGTAAAGGTGGTATGCATCAATTCAATTAGAAACTAATTTGGAAAACAATATTTTCTCATTAGCAAATTTCTATAGCTGGACCTTTTGATGACATTTCTGCAGAACACAAGATACATCATTTATATAGGGTATATAATGTTCTATAGGGATATGCTAATTTTTAGCTGGTAAAAATAATTTAGTGGAATATAAAATCTTTGCCCAAGTAAACAAGAAAATCTGTTGCATTCCTTATGTCATTACTTTTTAAAGATACTTCAGCCTATAAGACCTTTTTAAAATACCTAAATTATAAAAAATTAATACTATAAAAACTAGCCATTTATTCCACTCTTCTACTACTACAAATCAATCCTTTGTTAAAGATCAATCCATTACAGCTCAAAATACACTACTACACCATATGTATAGTCTTCATGATGTCATTAATCAATAAGTATAATAGTTATTCTAGTATTTTTAAATTAATTCCATAATTTATTTAAAAGCCACTTTTCTAAATGAACTGTGTAGCAATCCAAAGTAACCAACAACCAAATCAACATTATATGCAATTATTTTCTCATTAGGAAGGTCTTTATGTTAACTATCACCAAAGTACATCAGTTTTGTCAAGCAGATTTTTTTGGTGTGTGATGAACAACAAAATTGGCTTTTCAAAAAAAACCAAATATTGCCATTAAGGCTTCAAATATATGAGGTAAAAAAATGGAAGCTATATACAAAACATCATATTATAAACTAACTAAATTCGCAATTTCAATTTAAATGGCAGGCCTGAGATTTTCTGTGGCAAAATTACCGTAATTGTTCTAAGTTAAACAAAAATTCCTAATACTAATGGTTAAGTTATTCTACGACATTTCTGCTTAAAGGTATACTTGTAGGGCTAGTTTTGTTTTGTTTTTGAGTAGGCTCCACGCCCACCGTGGAGCCCAACACGGAGCTTGAACTCATGATCCTGAGATCAAGACCTGAGATCAACAGTCAGATGCTTAACCAACTGAGCCATCCAGGCGCCCTATAGGACTAGTTTTAAGTGACACAGAGCCGTTGGTTTTTCTGTCTGCCTTTTAATGTGATCCACTGATAAATTTAAATCATAAAGGAAGTTAACAACCCCTTAATTTATAACGAGTTTGAAGTTTATTTTACAGCACTTTTATTGAGACATCATGTAACTACTGACCAGGACTGTTTACAAATGTAATGCTTGGCCTTTGAGACAATTAAAAACTTTTAAGTACTAAATTTTATATCATGATTTGTTTAACT
>NW_027689013.1:0-362 GCF_054177405.1 Leptonychotes weddellii | reverse complement strand
TCTTGTTTCGTTCTGAGTATCGCCCGCAAATCCAAGGGGAGCATCAGTGAGGTTGCGAAGACACCGGGAAAGACGCGGGGGTCTCCCCACATGCTGATGACCAGCAGCCGCACGGAAGGAAGCTGCCAGGCTGCAGGGAGAAGGATGTTGCTGCCTTCCGAGCTAAAAGAAAGCCTGATGCGGCTTCGAAGGGAGTCGTGGAGGCTGAAGACAGCAAGAGAAAGAAGGAAGAGGAGGAAGACAAGGATGATGAAGAAGGAAGATAAAGACGATGAAGAAGATGAGGAAGGAAGATGAAGATGATGAGTAGGTTGGTTCTAGCGCAGATTTTGTTCTCTTGTCTATAAAGCACTTAACCCCCC
>NW_027689012.1:0-362 GCF_054177405.1 Leptonychotes weddellii | reverse complement strand
TACCCCTGCAACCCATTTTCTAACAACCATTCATGTTAACCTTCTTGAAGTCTCTGGACAAACCAAGCTGATTTGTTCACGCTCAACTAATATAATTCATCCTCTTTTTTCTCCACACCCAGTTCTCAGATTTTTCCTCACTTGAATTGTCTTTGTCACTCCTAGTCACTAGGAGAATCCTACCTCTTTTTTTTTTTTTTAATGTTTTATTTATTTATTCATGAGAGTCAGAGAGAGAGAGAGAGAGAGAGGCAGAGGCAGAGGGAGAAGCAGGCTCCCCGCCCAACAGGAAGCCCGATGCGGGACTCGATCCCAGGACCCTGGGATCATGACCTGAGCCGAAGGCAGATGCTTAACCATCT
>NW_027689011.1:0-362 GCF_054177405.1 Leptonychotes weddellii | reverse complement strand
GCTGGTCTCTGCCAGGAAGGCTCTTCACATAGATATCCCCATGGTTCACTCCCTCCCTGATTCATTTGGGATTTTCTATGATCGCCCCCTCCACCCCGTATAGAATTCCCTCCCATCTTTCCCTACTTACTGTCATCCGAAATACTTGCTGTAAGATGCATGGATGGATATATTTATTTATTGTCTGCCTTCTCTCCAACAGTAGAGACTGCTTGAGGGTAAAGATTTCTGTATGTTTTGTTTCCTGTTGTATCCCCAGGGCCAGAACAATGCCTGGCACAAGGTATATGTTCAGTTAATATTTGTTAAAAGAATAAATGATTGTGGCTCAGTTACAACATCCTAATGACCAAGCCACACTC
>NW_027689010.1:0-362 GCF_054177405.1 Leptonychotes weddellii | reverse complement strand
TTGCACCACAGCCCAAGCAATGGAAAAATCCATTTTTCAAATTAATGCTCTCTCAAGTTTTCATCTAGGAATTGCTGAGTCATTTCCAGTGCAATTTCTATACTGCTGAGAAATGCAGGTGCATTTCTTATTTTGATATATTTCCTTTACCTTGGAGCATCACCATGAATTCCTAAACACTTTATATGGAGAAACAGCTCCTTACTTCTCCAGAGGCAGAGACACTCACAAGGATGACCTTAGTAAGGGAGGACCCTTGGCTAGGCAGGTCAGCCTGGCAGGATCCAGGTAGGCAAGCAGCAAGCGCCTTAGATCCCAGACAAAAACTTCCCTATAGTTGTCCTTTCGGCATCATCTCTGGG
>NW_027689009.1:0-362 GCF_054177405.1 Leptonychotes weddellii | reverse complement strand
GGGGGGCAGCCAAGCCGCGTCCCCCACGTGTCCTCAAGGCCCTGCGGCCGGACGTTAGCAAGGACTGATGGGCATGCCGGGTGAGAACCACCCCACCCTGAAAAAGCCGCAGCTCTCCTCAAGCTTGGGACCTCAGCTCGCTCTCAGAAGACTCTCGGCACACCCAAGGGGTGAGAGACAAAGGAACCAGAAAATCACTGAAACTTACCCTGATGGAATTCAATATTCTGCTCCCTTGGAGAGGGAGGGAACAAGCAGGTTGGGCTCTGGAAAAACCTGGTCGTTTTACCGTAAGTGTAAGATTGTGGGTTGAGATTTCTACCTCCTAAATATTCTCCAGCCCTTGTGCATATTTTAAGTGC
>NW_027689008.1:0-362 GCF_054177405.1 Leptonychotes weddellii | reverse complement strand
CTTTAAACATCTGAAAAAACTCTGTATAGCTGTGGTTGCAGCAGCAATGACAACAGATATAGCAATGATGGTGATGATGGTGATGATGGTGATGATGGTGGTGATGATGGTGATGGTGATGATGATGGTGGTGATGGTGATGATGATGGTGATGGTGATGATGATCATGATCGTGGTGATGATGGTGATGATTGTGGTGGTGATGGTGATGACGATGGTGATGGTGATGATGATGATGTCAGGTGGTGATGGTGATAATGGTGATGATGATGGGGATGATGGTGATGATGATCATGATCGTGGTGATGATGGTGATGATTGTGGTGATGATGGTGATGGTGATGATGATGGTGGTGGTGATG
>NW_027689007.1:0-362 GCF_054177405.1 Leptonychotes weddellii | reverse complement strand
TATTTCTTGTAGGACAGGTTTGCTAGTGACACATTCTCTCAGCTTTGTTTATCTGGAAATGTCTTCTTTTCTTCTTTAATCTTATTATTTTTTTATTCTTATGTTAATCCCCATACATTACATCATTAGTTTTAGATGTAGTGTTCCATGATTCATTGTTTGTGCATAACACCCAGTGCTCCATGCAGAATGCGCCCTCAATACCCACCACCAGGCTAACCCATCCTCCCACCCCTCTCCCCTCTAGAACCCTCAGTTTGTTTTTCAGAGTCCATCGTCTCTCATGGTTCGTCTAACCCTCCGATTTCCCCCGCTTCATTCTTCCCCTCCTGCTACCTTCTTCTTCTTCTTCTTTTTTTTCT
>NW_027689006.1:0-362 GCF_054177405.1 Leptonychotes weddellii | reverse complement strand
TTGAAGATCTACTGCTAACCCTACTCTGATTCTGAGAAGTAACGCAATGTTCTATTCGGAAGTACAGCAGATAAAAGCAAGCAAAACCACCTATAGTAACATCACCCTGTATCACAAACCATCAGCTGTTCTCGGGGCCAAAATAATTTGTTTATGAAGTTCTGGGTTTGGGATCACTTTTGTGTGACCTGTAAACTGACCGTGTATTGGCAGCAGTTCACATCTGCTACACAGGAATTTTAGCACTGAATACATTTAAGCCCATATCTACTTTCCCACTTCCCTCTGTGATGTATTGCATATTTTCATACTGTTCTAAACATTTTTCTATAAACTCATCAAGTTGAGGTATCCAAAAATGC
>NW_027689005.1:0-362 GCF_054177405.1 Leptonychotes weddellii | reverse complement strand
TTGGTTTTTGTTTCGTACTGTTGGCCAGCTCTTAAGTCCCCAGCAAATCACTGGGCCATTGGATTTTTTCCATTATGTTCATTACCCTTGTACCATGTACCTCAGATCTCTTTCTCTCTCAGTTACAGTTTCTCGTCTTGGACTTCTTTTATTATTATTATAATTTTTTTTTTTTTGCTTTAAAATGAGTGTGATGCCATATCGAGTCAATGTTATTCTCTCACAATGTACTCTATAAGAGGTGTGGGTGTTTATTTGGTCGGGATGCTAGCAAGTGCTAAAGTAGCATGATCAGTATAAACAAAAGGTTTTTTGGAAGTATGGAAAAGATGTTTTATTGGTTATGATGGTGACATGGTATA
>NW_027689004.1:0-362 GCF_054177405.1 Leptonychotes weddellii | reverse complement strand
TTAAGATTCAAATAGCATTTATTACACAAGATCAAGTTCCCTTTACAAGTAATTTACATATTGTCACAATGACTCTGTGCCAATTGCTTACAATTTTGACATTGTGGGAGAGCAGCCAGCACTAATGCACAGGATTGAGACATAATTTATTGAGAATCTCTTTGCTATAGATGTTTAGGGAAATAGTGCAATATAGTAGAAGTCAGTGCACATAATCAGTGTGGTTCTTTAGATTATCCTATATTAGGATATGACAATGCAGTAATGGTTCTACCTGTTCAACTTCTGGAGCAGAAAGAGTCCAATACTAAGATGATTTCAGGTATACAGGAAGGAAGAGAGATGAATTTCTAGTTGACAAT
>NW_027689003.1:0-6992 GCF_054177405.1 Leptonychotes weddellii | reverse complement strand
TACAGCATCCTTTCTTGATCAAAACTCTTCAGAGTGTAGGGATAGAGGGTACATATCTCAATATCATAAAAGCCATCTATGAAAAACCTACAGTGAATATCATTCTCAATGGGGAAAAACTGAGAGCTTTCCCCCTAAGGTCAGGAACACGGCAGGGATGTCCACTATCACCACTGCTATTCAACATAGTACTAGAAGTCCTAGCCACAGCAATCAGACAAGAAAAAGAAATAAAATGCATCTGAATTGGCAAAGAAGAAGTCAAACTCTCACTCTTTGCTGATGATATGATACTTTATGTGGAAAACCTGAAAGACTCTACCCCAAAACTGCTAGAACTCATACAGGAATTCAGTAAAGTGGCAGGATGTAAAATCAATGCACATAAATGAGTTGCATTTATAGACACCAACAACAAGACAGAAGTAAGAGAAATTAAGGAGTCAATCCCATTTCCAATTGCACCCAAAACCATAAGATACCTAGGAATAAATCTAACCAAAGAGGCAAAGAATCTGTACTTGTTTACTGATCTTACTTTCTTGGTCAAGAATTTTGATGCTGAGAAGAGATGTGATTGAACCTGAAGAAATAAAGAAAATAGCCTAGGTGAACAATGGCTTTAAGAACCAAGAAAAATCTATACTTGCCACTCATTGTTGGATAGAGGCTTCAGGAGAGGCTGTAGTCCACGGGTTTGTAGTCCTGCATAGTTTTGTAATGCTTTCTATTAAACTCTAGTAATATGAAATATGGAGAGAACAGCAAGAAAATTAAAATATCACCAAGACTGCAAATATTTTAGGAATTCACCATGGAAGAAAAGGCTGAAGTGATTAAGAAGAAAAGGGCTAATATGATCCACTATACTATCTTTTTCTGGAAGAGAAGAAAGTAGAGTCTAGAGTGTGGAGCTTAGTTGATCTCAATGTTTTTGGTATTTGCTTTTGCTTGTGTGGCAAAGTCCTTCACTTTAAAAAAAAAAAATATTTATCAGAGAAAGAGCATGCACTCATGAAGGGGAGGGGCAAAGGGGGAGGGAAGAGAAACCCAAGCAGACTCCATGCTGAGTGAGGAGCCTGACTCAGGGCTCAGTCTCACGATCCTGAGGTCATGACCTGAGCAGAAACCAAGAGGTGGTGGCTTAACCAACTGCACCATACTGGCACCCCAAGTCCTTCACTATAAGAAAAGGATACATATTTGTGTCACTTGCTAATATTTTATTATGTTTAACACTGGTGCTTGTTTTTCATGCACTGTAAAATCTGTTGTGATGAAATATATTATTAATCATATTAAATAATAATTCTAGAAAATAATTCTAGAAAATAATCTTTTGCCAAAATGCATGCCATAACATCAATGTTTTAATGACCTAACCGTTACTTTCTTTCCTATATCCCTACATGTAAAATGACTATCTTCAGACATATAAGCACTTCTAACCAGTTTATCAAGCTTACATTGAGAAAACTACTTGTGAAGAAGAAAGACTTTCTGAAAATCATTGTACTCAGAATCCAACCTTGCTATTTACTATCTGTGTGACGTAATTGTGTTTATCATTCTTATCTGTAAAAATGGGATGATGATAATAGTACTAACTTCATAGAGTTCTGACAAAAGTTAATGTAAGTAAAATTCTTAGAGATCAGTGCAAGAGAAACTCTATATGAAGGTTTCCTTTTCTTTCTTTCTTTCTTTCTTTCTTTCTTTCTTTCTTTCTTTCTTTCTTTCTTTCTTTCTTTCTTTTCTTTCTTCTTTCAGCAAATTAAATTGATCTTTGATGATGGCTTTCAAGATGACCCAGATCTCTCAACTTCTCACAATTCACTGAGTCAAAACTATTCCCCATTTCCTACTTAGGCTGAGCATGCTCTTGAGAGATAGCAATGTTTCTGTCACATAATTGATGCTCTGTTTGCTCCTTCACTCTGGATTCCTTCCTTTCCTCCATCTGGAAAACTTCTGCACGTCCTGCAACACTTGCTCAGCTTAAAATATCTCTTCTATAGTAAACTCTGTTTGTCCTTTCCTGGTCCCTGTATAGTTCTTAACATTTTGTAAAAAATCTCTATTAGCATAAGTCACACCATTTGGCAACTTTTATCATGTATATATGTGTTTCCTCTACTATAATTGAGCACTTCCAGAATAGAAGTTACATCTTTCTTTTATTCTTGCCCTCATATCTAGTACTTGCAATATTTGTTCAGTAGATCAAAAATTTGGAGAATCAAGAAATAGAGGAGTCCATTAGCCAATCAAACATCCTTAAGGAAAACATTTGATAACAAAAAATAAGAGTTAATATTTATTGAGTGCTTATGATGTGACATTTCCTGCCCCACGTGCTTTTCTCATTACTTCTTCCTAACCACCCTATGATATGGGGAAACTGAGGGTTGGGCCAACTAATATACTTGAGTACACACACAGCTAGTAAGCAGTAAAACTGACATTTGAGGCCAGGAAGTCTGACTACAAAACTTGAGTAATTAACCTGATACCATTTTTTGTTATGTTGATGATGAATATAAAAGTCATTCTTGGATGTATATAGCACATATCTATATAAAACTTCAACTATATATCTATATGTAAATATAGATATATGCAAACATTGTAATTTCCTTTTTTTGTATTTTCTATTTATCCCTAGCATTATTTCCCTTAAGAATGGACTTGCTCTGATATGGTAATGAACACCTGCCTAGTCTATGTGTAATGAATGGCTAATTGCAATTAGCTAATTTGCAGTAATTGATTGCTTTCTATATTAAATTAACTTTTGTATTCAGATACTCACTTTTTTAAAGATGACTTTGTAAAGTCCTGACATCAAGATACATGCTTTAAAAAAATAATGAAAAAAAATTAAAGAATAAAAAATAAAAATAAATAATGATGAGGACTTCCTCCACGTTCACTTTCTTAGCCCATGTTATTCATTCACTTATTTTTTCATTTGTTTAACAAGTCTGACTAAAGCATTAATTAGGTTTTTAAATGGTGATCTAAACAATAAAAAAAAAAAAGAAAACTCAGGAATCTGTGGCCAAAGTCCATTTGTTTTTGTTACATAGGTGGTTAAAAATAAATATTTATTCCTAGAAATGTAATGCAAATGTGTTATAGGAAACCATCGTGTGCTGATGAACTCTTCTCCTCTTAATAGATTCTAATCTAAACTTGGCACCCAGGAGCCAGTGAGCTAAAACTGACTTGCACAGTTTTGGTTTAGTTTTGTTTTTATGTAAATTTGATATATTTGGCAACATTTAAAATTCAGGAGAATTCATACAAACTCTAGTCCCTGTTTTCTTTTCTAAAAATCAGAACAGGCCATACTGAGCCCACCTTTCTTTAAGGCAGCAAGTCTCTCCTCCTGAACAATAATAATAACCCCTTCAGACCCTTAACATGATCTTATTTCCCTTAGTCCTCCCCACTCATTAAGTTCAGTACAGCTCAATTCACTTGGTTCTATAATCTGCCCCATTCCTGCAGACATTTAATTTTGTATCCCTATTCCAAGCTGACTTTATTTAACATAAGCAGTACTAAACGGCATTTATAACTTATTATTCATAATTATTAGTTGTAATTATGTCATTATTCAATAACACTCTTTGTTTTCTCCTTCTTAAACTTTAAAATAAATGGCATAGAAGATACTAAAAGAGCTAAGCTGTTTTGACGAGCCCTGCAATATCTTTGGATTTTCATACCCGGGTCATAGTGTTTAATGAAAGTGACTAGTCATCCTTGACATGCTAAGAACCAGGGAGAAATGCAAGGAATAAATTACATGGCCTTCAGTTTGACAGCATCAATGTATCTTAAGGTTATAACTTTATAAATTCCATTTCTATTTTCAAGTGCAACAAAGAAAATGAAATCATGCATGAAAACTTCTAGAACAACGAAAGGAATTTTCTTGATCAAAGAAAACCTGGAAATGAGATATAATTATTAGAGAAAAATTGTTAAGTCTCAGTAAATAATTTTTATTACAAAAATATTTTTAGCATATTGAGTGGAAGTCACATTTTTTTAAAGATTTATTTATTTATTTGTCAGAGAGAGCACAAGCAGGGGGAGTGGCAGGCAGAGGGAGAAGCAGGATCCCAGCTGAGCAAGGAGCCCAGTGCGGGACTTGATCCCAGAACTCTGGGATCATGACCTGAGTGAAGGCAGCCGCTTAACCAACTGAGCCACCCAGGCATCCCGGAAGTCATATTTTTTATTAACATTTTAAATATAATGTTATTTAATTCAATAGCCTAGTAGACAGGACAATTATTTTTAAGTTATCTTTGCATAGAAATACCATTTGTTTGTGAATTCATTAAATTTATGAATCTTGAATATCTGCTATGTACACCATTACAGTGAGAAGGTCTTCAGGTAGTTCACAGTCAAGTTGAGGAAATGGGCCCATCAACAAAAAATGTGATCAAGAGTAACAAATGTTATTATAGGAAAATGACTTTGGTAGTTTCTATTGGTTAAGATCCAGTTTTGGAGATCAGAATTTGCTCTCGCTGGAATAAGTCACAAGAGATTTATTATGGACAAATAGCAGAATTGGGAAAGCTGCAGATGCAGGCTCTCACTTGAGCTTTCAGAGATAATTCGTAGAGTTCTACCACAAAAGCAGGCTACCCAGGAGGCAACTGCCTCATCTGTTGAATCAGGTGCCTCCTCCACATGTCAGTACAGCCAGGATGAAGGGTAATGGGATATTTTAAATGGTGACACTTGACCAAACTAGATGTGCATCCGGATATGACAGGTCAAGAATATGGAAGAAAAACAGATCTTAGGAAGTAGTCTTCCATTGGAGAGAGAATGTTCAGTTTGGGAGCAGCTAAGGGGAGGCAGTGTTCAGGTTTGATTGTGTGGAGTTTGAGGAGACTGTGAGGCACCGAACAGAAATGTCATGGAAGCCGTTGAACAGAAGCCTGAGGGAAGTTAGAGTTCAAGATGTAAGTTTGAATACTGAAGTTAAAAGTGGCTGACCTAGTTAAGTTTGCTTAAAGGAAGAGGAAAGAGGGAAGCTCTAGCATGGGCCACATTTACAGAGCGGGTAGTAAAGGCAGAAATCCCGTGAGGATGGTTGAGAAGCGAGCTCTAGAATGCAGCAGGATAGATAAAAACTTTTTTTTTTTTTTAAATAAGAAATACAAGAGAGTGGCAACCTCTTTGAATACTACAGAGAGGTCAAATAAATCATGAAGATTGTCGATTGTTTCCAGTGTCAGCAAACCACGACTGCTTTGACATGAGCGCTGCCTTGGGAATGAAAAAGGCAGAAAGTAGATTTCAGTGGATTGAGGAGTGGTGGATAATGAATCAGAGTCAGGAAGAAAAACACACTCTTCTAAAATGCTTACCCATTAGGGTAAGACTTAAGACATCCTGATAGCCAAAAAATATATATATATATATTAAGACAAAAAAAGCTTTACTTCTTCTTTTTATGTTTTAAACAAGAAGATAAATGAGTATATTTATATGCAGGAAAGAAAGATCACAGAGAAAGATGAAAGTAAAGAAAGAGAAAAAACATGAATACTTGATTAAGCAACGTCTTCAATGTTTGAGATGATGAGCCTTGGAAGGAATAACTTTTCTCCATAAGACTGTAGGAAAAAGAGAAAGAAGTGTCAGATATTCGTATTTTGTTGTAGGGGAAGAAGGATGAAGTCACAGTTGAAAGCCTCAAGTCTTTGAGAAGTAGGATATTGATAATCCTTGAGTGGCTGTGACTTGCAATCACTGAGGAAGCCTCATGAAGATGGTCCTGGCCTACAGAATCTTGGTCTCTCTCTTGAGATGAATATTTACTGTCTGCCATAGTGAAGCATCTTATCACGCTGCCACAAACATAGGAGGTCAGTTTCTCAAAAAAAAAGTGTAATTGGTCCAAGTTCCTCTTCATTTTGTAAGATCTTTCACTGTTTCATTAACCTTTTCTTCTCTCTCTGTAAGAACCAATATCTGAAGTAAGACTTACAGGCCACGGTCAAGAGCATCTAAAGAAGTAAGCTCTTTGTGTTTGATTTCAGGAACTCGTGATTATTTTAATTTCCCCTTTGAACCCTTCTTATGTTGAGGTATGCTTTTGAAAAGACCCATTCAAATTAGTCCTCTTCAAAATTCTGGTACTAGGGACGGTTGGGTGGCTCAGTTGGTTAAGCGTCTGCCTTCAGCTTAGGTCATGATCCCGGGGTCCTGGAATTGAGTCCCACATTGGGCTCCTTCCTCAGTGGGAAGCCTGTTTCTCCCTCTGCCTGCCGCTCCCCCCACACACACACTTGTGCGTGCTCTCTCTCTCTCTGACAAATAAATAAATAAATAAATAAATAAATAAATAAATAAATAAATAAATATTTTTAAAAAATTCTGGTACTAGTACTATTGTTAGAAACTGTAATTGTTGGGGCACCTGGGTGGCTCAGTTGGTTAACTGTCTGCCTTCGGCTCAGGTCATGATCTCCAGGTCCTGGGATTGAGCCCCGCATCGGGCTCCCTGCTCAGCGGGAAGCCTGCTTCTCCCTCTCCTACTCCCCTTGTTTGTGTTCCCTCTATCGCTGTCTCTCTGTCAAATAAATAAAACCTTAAAAAAAAAGTAATTGTACTTCATGAAGTTGCATATCCATGGATGAATAATAAGCCAACACAATAAAGCCTACATAGCAAATATGCTAAGTTAAAAAAAAAATCCCAACTCTGCTCTAATAGGAAAGAAGACAATAAAAATTATAGAGATCATGGAATCTGGGACGTTATTAGAGGATAGGGTGAAGCAGATTTGAGATATCCAATGTCAGACCCCCAGATGGACCTTCATATAATCTTCATCTTACCTATCCCCACCCACCCTTATTTTTTTTATTTTTTTATTTTTATTTTTATTTTTTTTAAATTTTTTTATTCTTATGTTAATCCCCATACATTACATCATTAGTTTTAGATGTAGT
>NW_027689002.1:0-362 GCF_054177405.1 Leptonychotes weddellii | reverse complement strand
TTTTTTTTTTTTTTAAAGATTTTATTTATTTATTTATTAGAGAACGAGCGAGAGAGAAACAGCATGAGAGGGGGGAGGGTCAGAGGGAGAAGCAGGCTCCCCGCCGAGCCGGGAGCCAGATGCGGGACTCGATCCCAGGACTCCGGGATCATGACCTGAGCCTAAGGCAGTCGCTCAACCGACTGAGCCACTCAGGCGCCCCTAAGTATTTCTTTTTCTTTTCTGTCTTCGGTTTCTGACATTCAATTATATTTATTTAGACTTTTTGTTTGTACCACAGCTCTGGGATGTTCTGTCCTTTTCTTTTTTCTTTTTAAATTCTCTCTTTTTAATATTTGTTCTTTAGTTTGGATAATTTTTAT
>NW_027689001.1:0-362 GCF_054177405.1 Leptonychotes weddellii | reverse complement strand
CCTTCATTCTTCCCCTCCTGCTTTTTTTTTTTTTTTAACATATACTGATTATTTATTTCAGAGGTACAGATCTGTGATTGAACAGTTTGGCTATTCTGGACATTGCTGCTATAAACATCGGGGTGCACGTACCCCTTCGGATCCCTACATTTGTATCTTTGGGGTAAATACCCAGTAGTGTAATTGCTGGATCATATGGTAGCTCTATTTTCTACTTTTCTATTATGGAACCTCCATACTGTTTCCCAGAGTGGCTGCACCAGCTTGCATTCCCACCAACAGTGTACGAGGGTTCCCCTTTCTCTGCATCCCCGCCAACATCTGTCGTTTCCTGACTTGTTAATTTTAGCCATTCTGATTGG
>NW_027689000.1:0-362 GCF_054177405.1 Leptonychotes weddellii | reverse complement strand
TTTTCCCTTTGCTTGTTTGTTTTGTTTCTTAAATTCCACATACAAGTGAAATCATGTGGTATTTCTCTTTTTCAGACTGACTTATTTCACTTAGCATAATACTTTCTAGTTCTATCCATATCCTTGCAAATGGCAAGATTTCATTCTTTTTGATGGCAGAGTAATATTCCAGTGTGTGTGTGTGTGTGTGTGTGTGTGTGTGTGTGTGTAATTACCAATTCTTTATCCATTCATCAGTCAATGGACATTTGGGCTCTTTCCATAATTTGGCTATTGTAGGTAATGCTACTATAAAAATCAGGTGCATGAGGAAACAAACTGAGGGTTGCTGGAGTGGGGGGTGGGGTGGGAGGGATGGGGTG
>NW_027688999.1:0-362 GCF_054177405.1 Leptonychotes weddellii | reverse complement strand
ATTAGCATGTATATTTCTTTATATAAATTAGGGAATTGTGGATTTGACATTCTTACTTACAGAAACCTACTTCATCTTACTTTGCTTTTGAGATATTAAGATCTACCATTTATTTTTATGTGTGTAGTGTGATTATTTTTACATTATCAGCCAAATATTGTTAGTATTAATAGAAATATGCATGGCTCTCCTTCTCAAGGAGATTTTTAAATTGCTTTTGAAAAGAAACTCATGAGGTCCACCCAGAAAATAAACGTTACAATTCTTTCTTGTGGCTTCTAGGAAATAATTAAATTACGGTTGACCCTTGAACAACTCCAGTTTGAATCGTGTGGGTCCATTTATACACAGATTTTTTTTTT
>NW_027688998.1:0-362 GCF_054177405.1 Leptonychotes weddellii | reverse complement strand
TGATGAGGAAACTGAGGCACAGAGCCGCCGATGCCTTGCCCTCAGGATGGGGGTGGGGAGTCATGCCCTTGTGTGGGAGGGACACGGGGAGGTGGAGGGCACTTCTGACTCAGCCAGACAGCATCTGCAGGAGGGGCAGGGGTCACCGGCTCCAGCAGGGGATGGGACCCCTTAGTGGCAGGCTCCAGGCTTCCCTGCGCCTCACCTTGTGGAGGCTCCATGCAATGGCCGGTGCCTGCCTGCTGGCTCGGGGCTGGGTGGGCAGGGGTCCCGGCTGGGGATGCAGAGAGTGAGTGGCCCTCTAGCCTCCCTACTGATCGCGGCACTGAGCACTGCTCACGTCAGCTGCCCGCTGAACCCAG
>NW_027688997.1:0-362 GCF_054177405.1 Leptonychotes weddellii | reverse complement strand
TATATAATTATAAGATTACATGGTTATGTTTTTTAGTAAATCTGTCAGACTTCTTAAATCTGGCCTTTTATTTTTATGCTACGTGTTCTTTTTTTTAAATTTAATTTAATTTTATTATGTTATGTTAGTCACCATACAATACATCATTAGTTTTTGACGTAGTGTTCCATGATTCATTGTTTGCATGTAACACCCAGTGCTCCATGCAGTACGTGCCTTCCTTAATACCCATCACCGGGCTAACCCATCCCCCCACCCCCTCCCCTCCAAAACCCTCAGTTTGTTTCTCAGAGTCCAGAGTCTCTCATGGTTCGTCTCCCCCTCCGATTCCCGCCCCCATTTTTCCATTCCTTCTCCTAATG
>NW_027688996.1:0-362 GCF_054177405.1 Leptonychotes weddellii | reverse complement strand
TTTACCATTCTACACTTTACTGAATATTTTTGATAAAATGGAATGAAGTACATAACTAAAAATATAATTTCCATGATTATTATTATTGTTCTTTTTATTACCTATTTTCTTAATCTTTCTGATATTTTACCATAGCACGTATGTGTAGTAGAGTGAAACATTAATCATTTTTTTCAGACCCATCAAAGACAGAAAACATATATATATATATATATATATATATATATATATATATATATATATACACATACACACACACACACAATTTCACAATTGCATTAAATTTATTCCCAGGAATTCTTCAAAATAAATTACTTTCCACTTTAGACTACTTGTATTCTTTTCTCTTCTCACTTACTCCT
>NW_027688995.1:0-362 GCF_054177405.1 Leptonychotes weddellii | reverse complement strand
TGTTAAATCACAGACCTGTACCTCTGAAACAAATAATCCATTATATGTTAAAAAAAAAAAAAGTTAGTAGGAAGGGAAAAATGAAGGGGAGAGAATCGGAGGGGGAGACGAACCATGAGAGACTATAGACTCTGAGAAACAAACTGAGGGTTCTAGAGGGGAAGGGGTGGGGGGTGGGGTAGCCTGGTGATGGGTATGTATTGAATGAGCACTGGGTGTTATACGCAAACAATGAATCATGGAACACTACATCAAAAACTAATGATGTAATGTATGGTGATTAACATAACATAATAAAATTAAAAAATATAAATAAATAGGAGCCAAACACTGTTTAAGAGACACAGCTGGCTTTCCATGTG
>NW_027688994.1:0-362 GCF_054177405.1 Leptonychotes weddellii | reverse complement strand
TTTTTTTTTTTTAAAGATTTTATTTATTTATTTGAGACAGAGAGAATGAGAGACAGAGAGCATGAGAGGGAGGAGGGTCAGAGGGAGAAGCAGACTCCCTGCCGAGCAGGGAGCCCGATGCGGGACTCGATCCCAGGACTCCAGGATCATGACCTGAGCCGAACGAAGGCAGTCGCTTAACCAACTGAGCCACCCAGGCACCCATCTTCAAACATTTTTAGAACGAAAATAAAGCCAGTTGTAATTTTAGGTGGAGTAACCAGAAGAGGTCAAGGTGTGCCCTGCTTTTAAATTATTTTTAATTGTATTATTTTGTTCTTTCACTAATTCAAGTATGTATATCTTAGTGCCTACCACATACT
>NW_027688993.1:0-362 GCF_054177405.1 Leptonychotes weddellii | reverse complement strand
TTAAGCGTCTGCCTTCGGCTCAGGTCATGATCCCAGGGTCCTGGGATCGAGTCCCACATCGGGCTCCCTGCTCAGCGGGAAGCCTGCTTCTCCCTCTCCCACTCCCCCTGCTTGTGTTCCTGTTCTCGCTGTCTCTCTCTGTCATATAAATAAATAAAATCTTAAAAAAAAAATATTTTAAAAAAGAAATATGAGTTGGCTTAGAGAGATAAGAAATGATTTTACTGCTTATAACATATATTACAGACACAGCTAAGAATAATGCTGACTTTGGACAATTGATCTTAAAACATTTACTTCTCAATGTCTTTTTAAAACATGAAGATAGCTACTTAGCGTTACTTAAAATAAGATAAAAATTA
>NW_027688992.1:0-6992 GCF_054177405.1 Leptonychotes weddellii | reverse complement strand
ACCAACAGTGTAAGAGGGTTCCCCTTTCTCCACAACCTCTCCAACATTTGTTTCTTTCCATGTCCATTTTTGCCATTCTAACTGGTTTAAGGTGGTATCTCAATGTGTTTTTTTTTTTAAGATTTTATTTATTTATTTGAGAGAGTGAGAATGAGAGAGAGTACATGAGAGGGGAGAGGGTCAGAGGGAGAAGCAGGCTCCTCGCTGAGCAGGGAGCCCGATGCGGGACTCGATCCCAGACTCCAGGATCATGACCTGAGCCAAAGGCAGTTGCTTAACCAACTGAGCCACCCAGGCGCCCTCAATGTGGTTTTGATTTGAATTTCCCTGATGGCTAATGATGATGAACATTTTTTCATTTGTCTGTTAGCCATTTGTATGTCTTCTTCAGAGAAGTGTCTTTTCATATCTTCTGCCCACTTTTTGACTTGATTATTTGTTTTTTGGCTGTTGAGTTTGAGAAGTTCTTTATAGATCTTGGATACCAGCCCTTTATCTGTAGTGTCATTTGCAAATATCTTCTCCCATTCTGTGGGTTGCCTCTTTGTTTTGTTGACTGTTTCCTTTGCTGTGCAGAAGCTTTTTAGCTTGATGAAGTCCCAAAAGTTCATTTTTGAGAAAACCTATTTTTACTTTGTTCTCCTTTTTCCCCAAATAACAGTGATGGCTATAGAGATAGGTCTGCGGAGACCAGAAAATATTTTTAAATTTTGCCTTTAGCCATTACCTCAAAACCTCAAAACATGGAGAAAATAATATCTTTGTAATTTGTAATTTGTAATCAAATTACACAGATATTTCTACAAATTTATATTCATAAAGCTTTGTCATACTCTTCACTTTTCGCACATACTTTTAATTCATACACATCTTCATATATAATATATGTAATTAAATTTGCAGTTCAAGTTTTACAAGTTTAATTGTCTCCGTGTGTCTTTGAATGCATGTTTTTATGTTCTGTGAGGAGTTTGAGAAATTTGGGGCTGATAAAGGAAAAGATATGACCACAAGAGACAGTAACACAAAACAGCATACTGGGTGGCCTTTGGACAGGGTTTCCTGAGAAGTCCCTCACAAGCAGTCTTAGCCAGAGGCTAAGGCAAAGGGTTATTTACTCAGAAGAGGAAGGGAAGGAAGGAACTCCCTGGGGTAGAAAGGGATCAGGGGAGGGCTTAGGCGTCTAGGTAATGTCACTCAGCAGCATGGTGGAAAGTCTGGGTCAGAGAGCTCCAAAGGGCCATAGCAGCTTAGAGTCTTATAACCACAGGCTCTACTTTATCCAAGACCAGCAGATGTGGGGCCAGATTTCATATAGTATAGAGATGAGTCAGGCCTTAAATGACTAAAAATATGCTTTGGGGGATATTTTAAAAACAATTGAATAAGTGCAAATTTGAGTTTGGCACTGGTAGGCTTTTGAGCTAATAGGTTTCAGCCTGTTGTAAAGAAATAAACAATCTAGGGGCCAATACACAAAGGTCATCTTTGGCTCATTCTTTTAAGAACTAAGTCCTGGGGCCTCTGGGTGGCTCAGTCATTAAGCGTCTTCCTTCGGCTTAGGTCATGATCCCAGCATGCCGAGATCGAGCCCCACGTCAGGCTCCC
Source organism: Leptonychotes weddellii (assembly GCF_054177405.1). Lineage (NCBI taxonomy): Eukaryota > Metazoa > Chordata > Mammalia > Carnivora > Phocidae > Leptonychotes > Leptonychotes weddellii. The sequence goes on along the minus strand of NW_027688992.1, from coordinate 5,384 downwards.
TGCTCAGCATCTCTCTCTCCATCAAATAAATAAATAAAATCTTAAATAAATAAATAAATATCCCAGTAACAATCAGAATCAAAAAACAAACATTTTAATATCATTATATAATACATAACTGTTACTAAATTATTCATGATTTCAATATCCCTACAAATACACACATATATACATTAATATTTAGAGAGTAGAGCCACCTATAGTCATTTCCCCAAGTACTTCATTCTAAATAAAAAATGAGTTATTTAAATTAAAAGGTATCTTTAATGCAGTAATTGTTTTGGTAATCCAGAAAGAAAAATAATTGTTTTGATCAGGAGATAAGCAGCCCATGCAAGTACACAGTTTCAAAGATAGTGGTTTTGACATAAACCAGATATACATATTTTATATGTAAAGTACACATACATATTTAAAGATGTGTGTGTGTTTGTGTGTGTGTGTGTATCACTATCTGGAAATATTAAAGAAAATCTCAAATAAAAATAGGATCAGGATTCTAATTGCAAACCATAAATATTTTCTCTATCACCCAGGCAGATAATATGAATTTCAATGGACATATTTTTCTAAGTACACCACAAGTTTTTTTTTCCCTTGAAGAAGATACATTTCACCAGAGCAATGTTGAGGAAAATAGAGGAAAGAGAGGATAAAATACACATGGTCTTAAGTACTTGCTCTTTCCACCAGTGTGAAGTGAAGACAGTTTGTTGGCAACAGCCTTCCCACTCTTTAATGTTCATGCTTTGCTCTAGGTACTGCTCCTCATGTTCCAGAAAACAAGTACTCTGGTACTACACCACAAAGCATCCTACCTGGAATTCTCAGTATGTCAAATGCTAACCCTGTATCCCATCTCTATCAAAACACTCCTATGATAAGCACCATGCCCTTGAGAACCTAAGTGACTACAGCTTCTCTGGTGAACTATCCAAGGTAAAACACTAATGGCTTAATGTTTATCCATCTTTAATAACATTGTATTTTCTCTACAAAAATAAGTAACAAAAGACAGGCAATTAAAAGACATTTAAGGGAAAGGAAATATTAGAGGTCAGGGGAAATTTCAAAGGATTCTCAAAATATGCCATTTGATCCATGGCATACTTCAACTATGCCTAAAGAGATGCTATTTAATCAGGTAACTAAAGGAGTAAGTTCAAGAAATCTCAGATGTAATCTCTCAATTAAAATATTTTTTAAAATCATAGAATCAAAGATGTTTACAGTATTTATTTATGCAATAGTGGAAATAATCTAAATGTCCAAATAAAAGGTACTGGGGAAATAAATTAACAGCCATACAGTGAGATACTATGTACTATTTAATAAATTTAGTATGTACTAAAATGCTATGAAAGTATATTTATTGATATGGAAATATGTTCATATGAAATTATGGAAAAATGTGAAAATGTAATTTATAAGCCAGTGCATATGTCATATTTTTGTAACCACACACACACACACAGCTAAAAATGCTGGAAGGAAATTTTGACAGTTTTCTCCAAATAATGGGATTATAAGCAATATTTTATTATCTTGTTTATGCTTGTTTGCATTTTCTACCTTTTTAGATCAAAAGAAGAACATGTATTTTTTATATGTATATATTTTTTAATTTAGGAGCTGATACATTGCTTTAATAAGAACCAGTAACTTGAGGAAAAGATACTCATCATGGTATCCTCAACACCTAGAACAGAATAGATGCTTAAGATTTCCTTGTTTGTTTGTTTTAATTTAATTACTTTATTTATTTATTTAGATTAAAAACTATTTTATACTTTCTGGTGTTTTCATTTTCTTATTTTTAATACAAGTATAGTTAACATACAGTGTTATATTATTTTCAAGTGTACAATATAGTGATTCAACAATTCTATATATTACTCAGTGTTCATCAAGACAAGTGTACCCTCAAGCCCCTTCACCTAGGTCACCCATCCTTCCCCACCTCCCCTCTGGTAACCATGTTTGTTCTCTATAGTTAAGAGTCTGTTCTTTGGTCTCTCTCTCTCTTTTTAATTTATTTGATTTGTTTCTTAAATTCCAGATATGAGTGAAATCATATAGTATTTGTCTTTTTCTGACTGACTTATTTTGCTAACCATTATACTCTCTAGATACATCGTGTTGTTGCAAATGGCAAGATTTCATTATTATAGCTGAATAATATTCCATTGTATATATATGCCACCTCTTCTTTATCAGTTCATCTATCAATGGACGCTGAGCTGCTGTCATAGTGTGGCTGTTATAACTAATGCTGCGATAAACAGAGGCGTGTGTATCTTTTTGAACTAGGGTTTTCATTTTCTTTGGGTAAATACACAGTAATGGAATTACTGGATCATATGATTGTACTTTAATTTTTTGAAGAACCTCCATACTGTTAGCCACAGTGGCTGTACCAGTTTGCATTCCCATCAACAGTACAAGAAGGTTCCTTTTTCTCCACATCCTCCCCAACATTTGCTTTTCCTTATGTTTTGTTTTTACCATTCTGACAGATGTGAAGTGATATCTCATTGTGGTTTTGATTTGCATTTCCATGATGATGAGTGATGTTGAGTACCTTTTCATATGTCTATTGACCACCTGTTTGTCTCCTTTGGAGAAATGTCTATTCATGTCTTTTGCCCATTATTAATTGGATTATTCATTTTTTGGGTGTTGAGTTTGATAAGTTCTTTATATATTTGGATACTAACCCTTCATCAGATATATAATTTGCAAATATCCTCTCACATTCAGTAGGTTGCCTGTTAGTTTTGTTGATTGTTTTCTTCAGTATGCAGAAGTTTTCTATTTTGATGAGATCCCAATAGTTTACTTCTGTTTTTGTTCACCTTGCTTCCAGCTATGTGTCCAGTAAGAAGTTGCTATGGCCAAGGTCAAAAAGGTCACTGCCTGTGTTCTACTCTAGGATTTTGATGGTTTCCTGTCTCACATTTAGGTCTTTCATCCATTTTGAATTTATTTTTGTGTATGGTGTAAGAAAGTGGTCCAGTTTCATTCTTCTGTGTGTTGCTGTCCAGTTTTCCCAACACCATTTGTTGAAGAGACTGTCTTTTTTTCATTGGACATTCTTTCCTGCTTTGTCAAAGATTAGTTGACCATATAGTTGTGGGTCTATTTCTGGAGTCTGTGTCTGTTTTTGTGCCAGTACCATAGTGTCTTGATCACTACAGCTTTGTAATATAACTTGAAGTCTGGAATTGTGATACCTCCAGCTTTGCATTCTTTTTCAAAGTTGCTTTGGCTATTCAGGGTCTCTTGCATGTCCATACAAATTTTAGGATTGTTTGTTCCAGCTCTGTGAAAAATGCTGGTGATATTTTGATTGGGATTACATTAAATGTGCAGATTGCTTTGGGTAGTATAGACATTTTAACAGTATTCTTCCGATCCATGAGCATGAAATGTCATTCCATTTCTTTGTGTCCTCTTTCATTTCTTTCATAAGTGTTCTACAATTTTCAGAGTGCAGATCTTTGGTTCTTTTTTATGTTGTCTATCTCTTTGCTGTGATCTTACTGATGTCCTCCACTCTTTTCTCAAGTCCAGTGAGTATCTTTATGATTATTACTTTAAATTCTCTCTCAGGCATATTACTTAACTCTGTTTCACTTAGGTCTCTTGTTGTGATTCTGTCTTGTTCTTTCATTTGGGATATATTCCTCTGTCTCCTCATTTTGTCTACTCTTTGCATTACTGAATGTTAGGAAAGTCAGCCATGTCGTCTGCTCTCTTGAAACTAGTAGCCGTATGAAGAAGAGGTCTTGTAGTGCCCTACAGTACAATGCCCCCTGTTCACCAGAACTTGGTGCTTCAGGGGTATCTCCTGTGTTTTGCATGTGCTCTGCTGTTGGGGTTAAGCCACTTTTTCCTTCAGTCCAGTCACCTGCAGTGGTTCCCATTGTCTGTTGTGGGCAGTATTTTGTACCTGTGGAGTTATTCGGCCAGTCTGGGGCTGCCTCGGGCTTAAGTTGAGTCAGACCAAGCATTTGCCAGAGACGCAGTAGCACAAAACTGTAGGGTACTTTCCCTGTGAAGCTTTCATTGGTGGGTGGGGCCTGCAATCAAACCAGCTATTTTCCCCCAGCCCACTACTGGGACTTCAGTCTCTTGGTGTGTGTAGTTATCTTTCCCTTTCCCTGGGGGCAAGAGTCCTTTGGAGTGGTGCTGGCCACTGTTCTGGCTGCTTACACACTGCCAGGCCTGTGGTCTCACTTTGGATGGGCTGTGGCCAAGAGCATAGTGAAGGAGGTGTATATGTTGAAGTGTGGGGGGGTACAGGATGTGCAGTGTTAGCAAGTTAGGTAGTGAGTGTCCACATGCGCTGGTTCCTACAGGTGGCCATGTGTTTATGCTAGGGGGCAAGGGGTGGAAATAGTACCTGCCAGTTTCTTTGTTCCTGGAGAAATATCCCAAGGATCTTTGCCCTTCCAGCACACCTCTGAGATTAGTACACAAATCTCCCTCCCATATTCCCCAGGCATTTTTCAAACTGCTGCTTCTATACTGTATCTCTTCTGGCTGTTTATTGTGCTATCTCTTTAAGGATGGGGATTTGGTTTCCTTTCATCCCACCAGCTCTCCTAGAGCTGAGTTTGCTGATTTTTAAAGTTCTAGGTTTTAAATCCTGCTGCTTGTAAAAATCCACAAAATTCAGTCCCTCTCGTTTTCAAAGCCAAAGGTTATGGGGATCTTTCCCATGTGGGATCTCTGGTATGAGGGTCTGTTTCTCTCTCCTCCCCTGGCCCATGGCATCCCTCCCTCTTGTGGACAGTCCTGTGGGTCTGTTTGGCTCCCATCCAGGTCTCCACATTCCCTACCATCTTCAATGTGGCCTCTTCTCCACATTTAGTTGTGGAGTTTGTTCTGCTAATCTTTGTGTCATTTTCTGAGTTATTTACACTGATGTAAGTGTTATCTAGTTGTATCTGTGAGATGAGGTGAGTTTAGGCTCCTCCTACTCTGCCATCTTACCCAGAAGCCCTCTAGATGCTTAAGATTTTTAATCAAAAGAGAATCACACAAGTTACTGATTTTCAGATTAATCAGTCTTATAGTATTTTAGTGGTATATTCAATGTATCTTACTACTTTTACCCATTCCTTTGGAAAGTTTTAAGTTAGGCTTTAAAATTTCATTCAGAAACCATCACATGATCACAAAGAAGATTTGATATTATAAGATACAAAATTAATAAAATATGCTTTTGGCCAGGAGGCGGAGCAAGATGGCGGAGGAGTAGGAGACCTGGATTTCGTCTCCTCTCAGGAATTCAGCTGGATAGGGATCAAACCATTCTGAACACCTACAAACTCAACAGGAGATCGAAGAAAAGAAGAGCAACAACTCTCTCATCAGAA
>NW_027688991.1:0-362 GCF_054177405.1 Leptonychotes weddellii | reverse complement strand
GGAGCACCTCGGGCGGGAGGACGGCGTGGGCGAGTCCAGCGGCGTGGTGGGAGGCGTGGTTGGCACAGGAGCGGGCAGAACACCGAGGAGCCGGGGCTTCTCTCCCCGGGGCCTGTGAGTCCTCGCAGGGGGCCCGTCGGGGTCACCGTGCTGGAGGCGTCCCACGGAAGGCCGAGCGTCTGGCTGGCTTTCTTGGGGCGCGTGTGTCCTTCCTGCCGGGACGCCCCCCTGCCGCGGGCGGTGGTGAGCCGCTGAGGGATTTAATGTGCAGATGTTCTGACCTTCCTGTTCCCTGAAGGTCGGTTTGCCGGCAGTTTAGGGGGTGCTGCCGGAGACCACCCACACGGAGGAGCGAGTCGGGC
>NW_027688990.1:0-362 GCF_054177405.1 Leptonychotes weddellii | reverse complement strand
GGGATGAAGAGCTCCATTCTCAACTTAAATCCTTGAGTTCTCTCGCAGATTACCCCACACTATACTTCTTCTAGCTCTTGCTCTTGATCAGTACAGGAGGCAAGGGCTTCAGTAGAAATCTCCCCGCCTTAGTCCCTGTAGTAGGTTGAATGGTGCCCCTCCCACCCCCTAAAAAAAGATTTAGTCACATTCAAACCCCTAGAACCATGTGAATGTGACCTTATTTGGAAAAAGGGTCTTTGCAGATGTATTGAGCTAAGGGTCTTGAGATGAGATCATCCTGGATTACTGAGAGAGGCCCTAAAGCCAATGACAAGTGTCCTTAGAAGAGGCAGAAAAGGAGAAGACCCAGACAGGAGAGG
>NW_027688989.1:0-362 GCF_054177405.1 Leptonychotes weddellii | reverse complement strand
TAAGACTGATGAATCACAGACCTGTACCCCTGAAACAAATAATACATTGTATGTTAATAAAAAAAATTAAAAAAAAAAAAGAAATGAAGTGTCCTTATTTGGAATACTCAGATTCTGAAGTGATGAAATAAAGTTCTTTCTCTACATCAGGGAGATTCATAACGTTGCTGAAGAAACACAGAAACCGGAAAACTAGATACGTTTAATTATAAGCTCTCTCAGAGTATTTTGATAAAAAAAAGGATCTGTGTGGCAATGATTGTAGGGGACAAATAGCAGGTGTGAAATAACCACATTTCATCACTGCAGCAAACGATATCAAACAGAAGCCTGATTTGCAAACCAGAGGCCATACAGCAAAG
>NW_027688988.1:0-362 GCF_054177405.1 Leptonychotes weddellii | reverse complement strand
TACCTGAGGGTTATATTTTACTTACATGTCGTGGTCCAGATTTTATTTCATGAGAGAAGTAGAGGAAGTTTTAATTAGCTTTTGCAATTGATATTGTTTAACATGAAGACAGAAAAGATCAGTAAATCAAAGCGCACTTGATTTCCACTGCTCTTTTTTCGTTTATCTAACCGTCGTTATTGGCGAATATCTCATTTCTTCCAGAGCTCTCCCACCCCACTTGGGCCAGACGTGAACATATAGCAACTTGTTTAAAATAATATCTACTCACGACTAGGTGCGGGTCAAGCCTTGTGCTAAACTCTGGAATGACAGGGATAAAAGAGCTAACGTCTTTCTAAAGGAACTAAGAGTTAGGGGGG
>NW_027688987.1:0-362 GCF_054177405.1 Leptonychotes weddellii | reverse complement strand
TTAAGCGTCTGCCTTCGGCTCAGGTCATGATCCCAGGGTCCTGGGATCGAGTCCCACATCGGGCTCCCTCCTCGGGGGGAAGCCTGCTTCTCCCTCTCCCCTTCCCGCTGCTTGTGTTCCTGCTCTCGCTATCTCTGTCTCTGTCAAATAAATAAAATCTTTAAAAAAAAAAAAAAATGTTTGCAGACTTGCCCACAATTTACTGAGTTATCTTGTAACAATTCTGAATGTTTACATTCAAATGTAAAATGGAGATTATAAAACTACCTTTGGCAGTGTGAAGAAGCCAGTTTGTACAGACTAATAAGAACTGGCTGTAGCTCTTCCCAACTCTGTGTTCAATGACACTGTAGCTTTAAATC
>NW_027688986.1:0-362 GCF_054177405.1 Leptonychotes weddellii | reverse complement strand
GAATGGGCATACTGTCCATTAGTTTTCTTTCTCTGCTTTTCTAAATTATTTATTTTCCAGGAACATTTTACCCCAGTTGACCCCAGTGTAGAAGAGAATTGTACAAATACTGCGACATCCACCACTTCTCCGGGAGAAGTAGCTCGGACAAACGTAGAAGGTTAAACACCAATTAAAACAGAAAATGCTGAGTGACCATGTCATTCTTGTTACGTGTTTCTCCCAAGAGGCCACATTCAGGGTGGGTGGGGAGGTGAGCTTTGCTGTGCAATCTGCTAATTTCTCATTTGTTCTTGTTTACTGTGGGGGAAAAAAGGTTGTTTTATGATAGCAGGTAAAATTTCTTTTTTTTTTTTTTTTTT
>NW_027688985.1:0-362 GCF_054177405.1 Leptonychotes weddellii | reverse complement strand
TCAGAATCCTTGATTCTTATTAAACTTCCATGTTTCTATGCATAGCCCTCCCTTAAGAATGTCATTTATTTGCTTATGTTTATTATGTTTTATGATTATCTGGGCTTGGTATTTTATTTTCATGGATTTGTTATTTTATCACTGTATTTTGAGAAGTAACTGTGGACCTCCCACCCACCATCAAAACAAGGCCCTTGACAGTAACAGAACTTTGGCCGCTGGAGTCCAGCCTTTGGATGTTGCACTAGTCAAAGGCAGGTTGGCCAGAGGGGACTTCATGGGGAGATTCGAGAGCCTGGTGGTTCCTGGGCTCCCAAAAGGCAGCCAGGTTTCTTTTTTTTTTTTTTTTTTTAATTTTTTTT
>NW_027688984.1:0-362 GCF_054177405.1 Leptonychotes weddellii | reverse complement strand
TATGCACCTCTCTCTCCTTCGCCCTCTCCCCCAGACTACAACACTGGAAACAGGATAATGAAAGCCTCTTACTGCTTGAATCCTATATTCTTAGGTTAAATCTATCCCCAGATACATGCGGTTGGGTAAAGTTCAGTTAAGTTTCCTCTAATTCATTTAGGTATTTGTTGGTTGGTTGGTTTTTTTTTTTTTTTTTTTTTAAAGATTTTATTTATTTATTTGAGAGAGAGAGAATGAGAGAGAGCGAGTACATGAGAGGGGGGAGGGTCAGAGGGAGAAGCAGACTCCCTGCTGACAGCAGGGAGCCCGATGCGGGACTCGATCCCGGGACTCCAGGATCATGACCTGAGCCGAAGGCAGTC
>NW_027688983.1:0-362 GCF_054177405.1 Leptonychotes weddellii | reverse complement strand
GCCAGAGGGTGCAACGCTGACCTATAGTTATAATGACATTAGCACTCCTGTGAGTGTTAATTACCAAGCTCCTGCTCAAGGCTGGTTTGAGGTCATGGCTCGTAAAGTAAGCCCAAACCGTGGCAGCGTTGCTTTAATATCAGACATACAAAGTGATAGCATACGAGGTCTACTTGGCTTTACCCACAGTAATGGACAAACTGCCACAGCTAAGTACGACAAAGCAGGCAGATTAACCACATGGCAAGATGGGGATTACCAAAAGGCACTGACCTATGATAAAGACAGTCAGATTATAGCCACGAGCACGCAGCAAAATGGACAAGAGGATAACCAACAGCTTGACTATAATAGTTATGGTG
>NW_027688982.1:0-362 GCF_054177405.1 Leptonychotes weddellii | reverse complement strand
AGAGGGGAGGGGGGAGGGGGGATTGGTTAGCCCAGTGATGGGTATTAAGGAGGGCAGGTACTGCATGGAGCACTGGGTGCTATACAAAAACAATGGATCGTGGATCACCACATCAAAAACCAATGATGTATTGTATGGTGACTAACATAACACAATAAAATTAAAAAAAAAAAAATTATCCCTCTCTATAAAACTGTTGTAGTTCCCCAGTGCCCGTGGAAGAACTCCACACTCAGAGAACATCAAGGTCCTTCCCGGTTGAGACCCAACGTTAGCAGCCGCCACATTCCTAGCGTTCCCTTCTCTGCACCCATTCCTCCAGCCATTACCCTAATATGTACGCGGTGCTGCCCAAACCCAGT
>NW_027688981.1:0-6992 GCF_054177405.1 Leptonychotes weddellii | reverse complement strand
TGATGGTGGTGATGATGGTGATGATGATGGTGATGATGGTGGTGATGATGGTGGTGATGGTGATGGTGATGATGACAGCATAAACTCTTTTATGTTTTATTATTTTTTCAACATAAACTTTTAATTAGTCTCCTTGGCAGCTCCTTTCATACATGCTCTCTCCAGCTCCTCCGTTCTTCCCAGAACCCAGTACTAGTGGCACTCTGGAACCCTCACATCTTTTGGGCATCCCTCTAGTGCCCCTGGGTGCTGCCCCCCAAGTATGCCTGTGAGAACTGTGTACGTTTCTTATTTCGTGTGACACACAGAAGGCATTAGATATTTTTTGAGTTAAGAAGTTACAGAAAACATTGCTATATGAGCGTAGAAAGAAAAAAGACTTGTTTCTATAAGAGCTAATATCGATGTATTTAGAATGACCTTTTAAAAGTATGTGTGTCAAAAATGTCAAATCAGGTGCGGGAGGGACACCCATAAGCAGTGGGCCCTGGGCTCAGGCTGTTCCACAAGCATCCTATGTCCTCAACACACTAATAAAAGTGAAGCTGGAGTCCTAGCCGAGGTGTTACTATGGAGGCCTTTGTGTGGAAAATGATGTGAGGCTCCAGTAACAACAGAAAGAGTACTGACCCTGTCTTGAAAACTTTGAAAATAAGTATTTATGTTTTCAGAGAAATTGTTACATGATGTGTAAACTTAAACAAGCTCATTCAGGCAACAGGACAACCCAAGACCCCTCATTGTGTTGGATAAGCAGCTTCCTCCCCCTTGTTAACTGACCAGAATCAAATCCCAGCCAAGGAAGTGGCCACCACAGGTGGCCGGGATGTCCCCGGGGACTGCTTCTGGGGCACTCTCTGGGGCCCGAGCGCAGCGATGCGGACACTGAGCAGAACCGCCACAAGGGCAAGAGCAATTTCCTGACCCCAACACTGCTGGGTGAAAGCCCGTGTCCTGGGAGAGCCTTCAAGCCACGTGTCCAGGGCACTTCCTCTTTGCTGAGTCTCTGGAAAGTACTTTCTTCCTCCTTCCCAGGAGGCCGTTTCTGGGAACGGGCACTGCAGGAGAGGAGCGGCTGCCTGACCAGTGACCCTTGGTAACAGATTAAACAAACGTGGAAAAGCTAGCCGTAAAACAAACTTCCTGGGCTCAGACTGAGCCTCCCCTCCCTCACCTCTTCCTCCCGCCCCCGTGGCACCCCCACCCCCACCACCGCCTACAATGGGCCCACTTGCCCAGCACGGGCTCCAGGAAGCCGGCTTGCCACCACTCCTTGCCACGGCCGCTGTGCCTACAGGGCTTGTGCAGCGGCCTGTGGGGGCCCCGGGGCTCCATCACCTCCCCAGACCTGCCTGTCCTACCTCCTAGGTGGGACGAGTGCCCCCTCCTCTCAGGGCTTGTCTGAGTGGCGCTGAGACGTAGCCCAGAGGGGCCGGGCATGCAGCCTTGGTGTCAGGAGCCCGCTGTCCCTGCCCCCGCTCACCATGTGGGGCTCGGCCGCACCGTGTTTCGGTGGGTTGCACAGAATGGGCTTTGGGGTCTCCAGAGCTGCAGCTCCCTGTCCTCCAGAGCTGCTGGGAAGCCCACGGAGTCTGTTCTGGCCCCTGGGCTTGGGGGCCACCAGGGCCTGCTAAGTACTTCCTATAGATTTCCCAGTTCAACTCTCAGTCCAGGCCTCAGAGGGAACAATATGTGCCTTGACCAAGGCCAGTAAGTGGCAGATTTGGGGTTTGGCTCCAGCCGAGTCACAACCATCACCAGACGAAATAGGAGGTGACAAATGTCCCATCTGTTGGATTTATTTGTTTGTTTTTGTGTTTGCTTGTTTTTAATTGAGGTATAATTGACATACAGCATATTAACTTCAGCTGTGTAGTATAATGACTCTATATTTGTGTATATTGAGAAATGATCACCACATTAAGTCCAGTTACGAGGAATGCCCCATCTTTGAGCTGCGACAAATTCCGCACTGGTCGTAGCGGTCCACTGGTCCATTTTGGTGGGCTCCCTTCATTTAGGAGGGGTTTGACTCTGGGGAGATGGAGTCCATCCAAGGGGTCACTCAACGGACTGCATGTCAGCATTGCTGTTAATGACTTCTGGGCCTCCCGCTTCCCAGGTGGGAACGGCTCATTTGCTCCCTCCTCCCTTTGATGTGGAGGGAGCGTTCCCAGGACAGGGAGTCTGTCATGGGTCTGTACCTTTGACATTGCAGTAGAAAGACCTGGATGGAGGACCCATGATCCATGAAATTAGATGCTCTCCTCTGAGGGCTCTGTCCCCTGACTTTGCAGTGGGATCCTCTTCCCAGGGTCTGGAGGAAATGTAGGCTGTAGGGGCCAGGCTTGTCCCTTCAATTTCCCACCTGACACTTACCCTGCGTGGGACACTCCTAACTCAGGACATCATGCCCCACATCTGTAAAGTACATGCGTGAGGGCAGGCCCAGAGTGGGTGTCTGTGCACACTCATGCTCTGAACACGTGCTCATTAAATCCCCACATTCATGGAAGACATCAGTGCTCCTATGACAAGAGCGGTCCTCCCACTAATAACATAATCCCCGAAACACACATGTTCATGTATTGATCCATTGATGGCCTCCCTTGGCAGCTCCATGTGTGAGGCACACAGTGGGCATTTGGGGATGAGGAAGAGATGGTCTCTGTCCAGCAACTGCTTGTGATCCAAAGATCCCCGTGAGCTGCAAGCACCCAACCCATGCTTACCACAAGGTGTGGTTCATAACGCTGAACAGATTTCCTCGTGAAGCAGCGGGACATGCTCCTTCTCAGAAGGCTGGGCAGAGCTGCCTGCCCAACACCACACAGAGCTCAGCTGTCAAAGGCACGCACACAGCAGCAAACCTTCGCGCATGGCGTTCACTGTCAGGGTTCGAAGGAGCACGCGGGTGAGCGTTTCCATGCCCGTCCACAGAGGTGGCCTCCTGTAGACCAGAGCGAAGGTCTTTGATGACATCTAGCTACTCTGAGAACAAAATCTGGAAACAGAGTGACTGATGGAAACAAGTAGAGAAATCTCCTTCAATCCATGCTCGGTTAAGTTTTTCCAGGAAGGATCTATTTTCACGTCTGCCCACATGTTGCAACATTCTTCCTTGACTTCATGTCAAAATGGTTCTTTTTCTGGATCTTATGGACCAATAAAGATGTAAATGATGTTTCAAAGTATTTTGTTGGCACTGATCGCATCTTAGTAAGTGGGGGAATTCCAACAGTAAGAACAAAAATGTTTACCTTGCATTCAGTGTTTAATTCCCAAAGCCAAACTTACAATTTTAAAATCCCAAGTTCATTCTCTTCCTAAACCAGGAAATGATGCAATTCAGTTCAAAACGACAAATACTGAGCTCGCCCTGCCTTCTAGACACTGCTGCTACGGGGGAGATGCATGCCCACAGACACACCCCCACACTGGTGGGCTGTGACAGGCGCGAGAAAGCAGCCACGTGATGTCGTGTGGAGAAGAGACCACGGCCACGGGTCTGTCTCCCTGGCCTTTTGTGCCCTTCCAAAGGCAGAGTGAATGAGACAACAGGTGTTGAGGAAAATAGTAAGTACTTTTAGTTGCTACTGCTTAGGACTCCATATTACCACTAAATACATGTTCTCTGAACGTGCACATCATGCAAGGGGAACATGTATTCAACATCCACGATGCGCCAAGCACTAGAGAGAAGAACAGAAGTAGCCTGTGTCCTTCGGCGGTTTGCTTCCTAGGAGGCGCGGTGCTCCAGCTGCAGGAGATCCTACCTGCAGAACACAGCCCCTCACACGCCCACGCCCACGCCCACGCCCACGTGCCTTCACCGGTCGCCGTGTGCTCTGACCTCTCGGGCTCCAGTCCTCATGCCCACACCTGTAGCCGTCCAGAACCTTCTCCAGCCCTCGACATTTCTCCAGCTGTCGAGACCGCTTTTCTGTAGGTCTCAGAGCGAGCATGATCTCTGGGATGCCTGTGTGGTGCTAGACCCTCTCTGCCTCCGACGGTGTCCGGTGCAGCGTGTCATCACCACCACATGCGCTGTGACCACGTCTTCCTCTCTGTCCCTCCCTCTGGGACATGCCTGTGTCCGCTGAGCCCACGGTGCCTGTCTCAGGGCTTGTTCCGATTAAGTGTCCAGGGAACGCAGGTGTGCGTGTCTGGCCGGGTGACAGGGGCTAGCAATCATCAAGGGCCGGACTCTGACCACAGAATTTTCCAGAACCCTCTGCACTGCCTGGTCAGGGAGACGCCACGCCATGGGAACAGCGAGCTTAGTCACACAGAGGTCACATGCCCATCGGTTTCCCTCAGAAGCCAGGATATCTGTGCTGTGATAGTCCCGCCCCCACCAAACAACCAAGCCTCCTGAGGTCCCATCCACCTTGCGTGCTCGAGGGGATGGAGGAGACACCTGTGGACTTACCTCACACACGGCAAATTGTGAGCAAATGCCAGCTCATCAGTTATTGCGAGGCACGGAACCCGTATTCTGCAGTAGCTGATTGTTTGGGTTTTATTTCTGCGCTGCACTGTTTCCGTACCGGCCTGAGTCCCAGCCCAGCGTGGCAGAGTGAGCCCCAGGACTCTGTCTGTGCCAGCACATGGTGGGGGTGCGTTCAGCCTTGCCGGCCACTAACACCTGTCGGTCACACCCCCGCCCATGAGCCAGGACCACCCCTGCTGTCCTAGGCAGGAGAGGTTTGCATGGACTCGGCATCTCAGGGTGTGTGCACACGTGCATGCATACACATGCTCACGCAAGGCTCCCTCTCCATCCCTCTGGCTCCATATTGGTTGTAGCTTCTTTGCCCTTTTATCTTGTCTCAAGGACTCTGCTGATGTTTTCACCACTGATCTTGCCCATAGCCCTTCCAGATAACATGATGTGGCTTGTTAAGATGTGGTGTATGTCATATTGAGGCAGGGTAGGGGTAACCCCACCTTGTGACCAGCCCCCGAAACGTGGCCTGTCTCAGGGGCAACAGACACTGGTCACTCATTCATTGCTGTCTGTCAAGGGAGATGTACTGGAACTCTTAGGTTTTGTGCCTTCTGACTTTATATTTTTTGAAAATGTTTCTTTCCTGTTCATTCTAAAAAGTAGTGAAAAGGAGGTGATTGTCATGAGTTAAGAACTGGTGCCTATTATAATTTCAAGCAGTATCTACACCCTGAGCTTTAGAAAGGGATCATGAACCACGGGGAAACTGCCAATTCCTGGACTTCCTGCATCTTGTAAAGTCTTGTTATGATTCACAGGCCCAACAATGTCAGGCAAACCCATTATCTTCCAGATTGCTATTTATCTGCAGTCCTCGCTTTGTACAAGGCTTGCGGCTTTATCTGGACTTCACAGAGACTGACCTGGCTGACTCCTCCTGGAGTTGACCGTGGCTGCTTTCCAAACTCGGCACAAATACTCACACGTAAGGTCGGGAGGAGAACGTTGCCGTGCCAGGACGTCATGACGGGTGGGACCATATCAGCCTCCACCTACAGTGCCAGGTTGACCAGAAAGCTCCGTGGACACATCGAAGAATGCTGCCACTCACTGGCTGGAACGTGACTGTGTGGCCGTGTCCACGAGACGGGCATAAGACAGCTGGTGTCAGGGGAACAAGATGTAGTGGCAGTTAACAGTGTTTGACCACAGAGGGAAAGAACGGAAGGACCGGGAAGGAAGGTTGAAATGAGCTCAAACCAAAGCTTTTTGGTTAAGTGAAGAGCAGTCTACTCCTGCAGATGATACTGGACATTTGCTTAGAAGAGTGGCGACCTGGTCCCGTTCTAACCCTCCCTCGCTGTGCATCTTTAGACACTCCGTCTTGCCTCTCTGTGCAGCCCAATGCATGCCACCTGCTTGCCAGCAAGGCCGCGGGGTCTCCCGGCTGAGGGAGGAGACCCTCCGCTCCGGGCGGCCTCGGGCGTCGATCCAATGCTGTATGTGTGTGACGGCGACAGCGTGGGCCCGGCCTGGAAGGGAATACTGCACAGTAAGGCCTCCAACAGACCGAAGTATCTCCTTACTCCATGGAGCCCACTGCTAATTAAAGGAAGAAAACTGGCCCATGTAGTGTCTGGATTAAATAATCCTCCATTTTGTAGTGTTCCCTGGTTGTTTTCAGTACTTTTAAGTTAGTAACATATAGAAAATGGGATTTTAAAAATTGACAACAGCTAGAAAGACCCAATAAGATGTAGCAGACGCTTGTCCTTTCTGTAAGTGTTCCTGGGAAAGCGCAGCAGTCATCTGAAGGGCCCCTGGCCATGATCACATGAAGGGAAACACTCTCAAGGGCCAGGAGGATGGGAAGGCCTCAGGGCGCTCTGCCTGTCCTAAACCAGGTGGGTGACATGCCATCAGATCGGGGGTGCCATACACAGGATCGTGGTCCTGGGCTCAGCCAGCACATGCTGTTCTGGAATGACTCGGGATGAGCTTCCTGAGACGTGGTCTTGTCCCTAAGGACGGGAAGCCAGGCTGCAGGCAGCGTCTTCCATGCCCATCCACGCAGCTGAGCCCATGTCCACGCAGCTGAGCCCATGACCACGCAGCTAAGCCTGTGTCCACGCCCGTCCACACAGCTGAGCCTATGACCACGCAGCTAAGGCCTGTGTCCACGCCCATCTACACAGCCGAGCCCGTGTCCATGCAGCTGATCTCGTGACCACACAGCTGAGCCCATGTCCCTGCAGCTGAGCCTGTGTCCATGACCCTCTACACAGCTGAGCCCGTGTCCATGCAGCTGATCTCGTGACCACACAGCTGAGCCCATGTCCCTGCAGCTGAGCCCTTGACCACGCAGCTGAGCCCGTGTCCATGCCCATCTACACAGCTGAGCCCTTGTCCATGCAGCTGAGCCCATGACCACGCAGCTGAGCCCACGTCCCTGCAGCTGATCCCGTGACTATGCAGCTGAGCCTGTGTCCCTACAGCTGATCCCGTGACCACGCAGCTGAGCCCGTGTCCACGCCCATCTACA
>NW_027688980.1:0-14616 GCF_054177405.1 Leptonychotes weddellii | reverse complement strand
TTTTTTTTTTACAAATTTAAACAGAATAAAAATTTTCTGATCTGTGTATAAATAAATAAATAAATCGAACCTTAGAGATGGCTATAACCAAGTTTTTTAAATTAAGGCTGGTAGTTGGCAGCCTATATAATAAAAGGTCACTGTGTCAAAACTATACACTCCCTTCCTTCTTCCCACATTTTATACAGGATTTGTGGGAAAGGAGAAATGAAACTGGATAAATTCTAAATTCAGTCAATACAAGCAAAAAAGAGTAAATTCAAATACTTTGTTGCACGTCACCTAAGTAAATCAGAAACCATTTTATAGAAGGGTGTTTCAAACGATGTTAAAATGAAAAAAATGTTTAGCTTATTTAAAATTGTTTAGGGTCTATTTTAAATATTTAGTTCCTTAGCCAGTAAAATTTTTTAAAATATTTTAAAATGTATTAAATGGTTTTGTATCTTATTTGCCATTAAATATAATAAATGATTTAATCAATTATCAAAAGTACTTTGTGAACAATGTGAGAGTCTGATGAAAGCAGCTTTGTATAATTATGCTTTGTTTTTCAAATTCAAAGTAATAAATGTTCATTTTATTCTTTCCAAAGACTCAATTTAAAAAATATTTTTAAAATATTTAGCATATTACTACTTTAAAATTTTAAAACACAGTCTGTGCTTAATAACATTTTCAAATTTGTCTGTAAGAGGTTGCTGCTATGTAGAGGAGGGAAAGTGGTTGGGGACAGGAAAGAAAGGATGAGAATATTCTTAAAGTGAATGTTGATAAAATTAAGAGAAATAATGGATATCATCATCAGTTAACTATATAAAAACTTCCTGCTGTTTTAGCACAACCTGGTGATGACTGTTTTAGGTACAGCAAATGTCAGAAAAAAATCAATAAAATTTTCTAGTTATTTTAAATCCACTTCGAGTAATATCCTTTTAATTCACAAATTTAAATATACACATTCAGAGCAACTATAAAAACATATGCCTTATTTTTAAAATGGCATTTCCAAAAAAGGAGTTAGCCAAATACAATAGCAAAATTACATGATTACAGTAGGCTGAATGTGCAAGACATCCTTTAAGTAAATATCAGAAAATAAAATAATCACACAGCCCTCTATTCTGTCATCAAATTATTTCAAAAACCCTAATATTGGTACTCCTATGAACAAAAGTACAGAAATCTCTTTATGACAAACGGCTTAGAACAGCGTAACACTGTTTCATTTCTTCAGCATCTTCCCCTCTAGCACTCTTTTGTACTTCCTACAGCAATTACTTTGTTGGGGCAACTTAAGAAACATCTAAAAAGCAAGGCTTTAAGTGAGTGGTCACTGGTTACTGATAAAAGTTCTTGTTCTTTATAACAGAAACTTTGAGTATATTGTTAATCAAGATGGCATTTGGCATATGGCATGCCCGTCTTCAGCATGTACTGGTTTATTAAGAAAGGTGTGGAATCAGATTATTCTAATATATAAAGTATTAACAGTAACATTCTCTTACAAACAAAGCAAACTCAATACAATTTGATATTATAATCTAGTTCTGCTCTAGCTCTTTCCACTGTTTCATACTTCTTTTTCCTATATGAGGGTGTAAATACTTGAGAACTTACCAGATACTGAGCCTCCCGATATATGTAGGAAGATCTGATTTGAATGTGTTGATTATAAAATAGCATCCATAGGTAAAATGCTAAAAGAGTGCAGAAGGTAATTGCAAAGATGTGTTTTGTACCTTTGTCAGGTGTTTACAAAATTCATTTCTATCTCACCCATTCTACAATACTCACTACCAACATTGACGCCTATGTGCTCCCTGGGCTCATCTGAAGCACAAGACACAGTAAATTATTTGACTAATGACTTTCACCGTTCTCCTAAAGATGGTATATAATCAGTACCATTCTAGATGCCACAGGGAGTGAGGGCTTAATTCTGGAAACCGAAATAAGAAAGACTGATAGACAACAGTGCACCTCCTCTTCTTCCCCAAAACACTCTAGCCTCAGAACCATGGTGTATCTATTTTTTTTTGCATGGTGTATCTATTTAACTAATGGCAGACTGTCCTGTATTCATAACCACAGGGGAAAGTTGTTTGAAAACACCCAACTTTATACATTTAAATCTCATTCTTCCTCTTGTTATATTTTTCTCTTCAGTCCCTACCTTTGTCAAGCTCAGTATACATAAGTCACCTTTTTGTGACTTTTGACTTATTTTCTATCCAGAAACAACAAAAATCTTCAAAGCTTTTCTGGAGATTTAGAAACTACCATTTCTCAATATTTAGCATAATATAAAGCCCATATAAATTTTGAGTTATCCTGTTCCTGAACTGATGATGAGAGAGATGAATGATTTTGATCAAAAAAGTGGTATGGATTTTGAAAACCTTTGCTTGACTCTCCTAAGAGGATAAACAAATGCTAAAAGTTGGTAAGGTTTTGGTGGTATGTGCTAGCCGGAAAGTTCTTGAAGTTCATTTTACTAAGGCAAATACTTCAAAAGAATCTCATTCCACACTATACAGACCTTTTTTTATTATACTGCAACATAATTTGAAACTAAAGATAATTTTCCTTGCTAACACTGTGGAGCAAGTTTGCTTAGCTTTTTCAGTGGTCTGACTTCTTTTCTCTTAAGGTAATGGTGACAAAGATTCTAAAACAAGAACCTCTGAAAGAGTTTTAAAGAACTACCCCAAGACATTTATACACTGGAACACTAGTCACACTACTCTGTACTATAGACCATAGGCTGACAAACTTACTTTGTAAGGGGTTGGATAGGAAATATTTTAGGCTTTGCAGGATACAGTCTCTGAAACTACTACTCAACTGTCACCGTTGCACAAAAGCAACCATAAACCATGAGTAAAAGTATAACCATGTTCCAATAAAACTTTATTTATTTATGGACACAGAATCTCATATTAATTTTCATGTGTCTTGAAATTTTCTTTCTAATGACTTAAAATTGTAAACTCAATTCTTAGCCCACACGCCATGAAAAGCAGGCATTGGGCTCGATTTGGCTCACAGGCCAGAGCTGGGTGTGCCTTATACATGGGCTTATATATGTTATACAAAACGTTTAAATTCCAAGCCTAAGACTTTGGAGACTTGTTTTTAGATCTCTCATTTTAAAATTTATATCAGACAAATTATCTACTCTAGATAAATATACTCACATGAGAAAGAGAAAATAATTCAGAATACATATCCCTATTTAAAAAACAAAATCTGCAAAATGAATGTTTCACCTTAAAACATATAATTAGGAAACATTTAAAATTTTTATTCTATGCAGTATAAAACAATATGCATAGATTTGGTACATAATTTCTTGGTTTTTACTGTGGGAAAAAGGCAAGTAAAAGGTTTATCAATCTCTCCATCCCTTTTATAAAAACTGCAACTGAAATCAGCAATTCCTTGCATGTACAACCATCAACTCTGAATATATGAATTATACCTAGGGATTGGAATTTACCTAGATGAGTTATGGGTGCTCTTCTAAAATGTACAATTATATCATAGAACACTATGACTTGTACAATTTGGGACAGTTCTGAATATGAAACTCCTGCCTCCATATATATATATATATATATATAAGGAAACAAGAATACTCTTTGCAGTCATCAAGTATAAAAAAACTTCACAGTCTGATTTACCTTTATCAAAGGTAAAATGATTCACTGCTGCATTTCATGGATTATTTTGATCCTCAGTAGTTCCTTACCACAAAATAAATTTCACATGAACTTTTTATCTGTTTGGGTTTCCCAAAGCAAGATACTAATACAAAATGTATTGAACTGGCAGAAGTCCATGGGCTAAAGAAAAAGGAATTAAATATAAAATGTTCACCAACTTTATCCTTTCTAATTTTCAATAGCTTCAGGTATTGACACCTAATTGGTTTCTTGTGTCTATCCATTATGAACATAACTCAATCTTCTATTTTAATACTCCTCAGTGTCATCTTTTCCTTGGTGCTTTACTGTGCGACGTATAAGATCATTTCGTCCAACTTCCATCATTTGTTCTTCCCAGGATTTCATTTCATTATAATAACGAATTTTATCATCATTAGCAAGTTGAATATATACCTGAGAAAAAGTGTAACTGTTAAAATGATTTCTTCAGAAGAGTCCTTTACAATTAATTTCTAGAATGCTCCATATACTCTAGAAATCACCTTACTGTTCTACATGCATAAAGGGGGACTGAAGAAGGAATGCTTTTTGAGATAAAAGATGAGAAAAGAGGCAGAGATAAAGATTTTTGTAAGAATTAATAAAGCTGGTACAATTTTAGGGCTTGGGATGTGGGAGAGGAGCAGAGGTAAGGCGTAACTGTCACTGGATAGAGTGAGTACTCTAAGTTATGAGTGACATTGTTTTAAAATACCAATTTTATTTGCAATTAAAAACTACCAAAAGAAAAAAGCCACACCGTTTCTAAGGATATAAAAATAATTTTAAAATATTTTAAAGCGTTATTAGTGATATAAAATTGTTTTCACATGAATCAAGCCTTGCCCTAATATATTCTCTCACAGCTATTCTAACTAGATACTGGAAACTAAAACCATACTACTTACCTGTTTTTGAGAACTAGAGAGATTTTTCCAGTTTTCATTTATAGTCTTCAGCTTTACCTGTAAAACACATATGTTTAAGTAGTAGATACAGAGACTTCAGTGGTTAAAGATCTTTTTTTTATTATTCATTCCAACAATAAAATCTCAGATGTCAAGAATCACAGGCAGTCTTATTAATTCCTACCTTTCTTTCTAAATAAAAACTATTAAACTGTTGAAACATACAAAAAATGAATAGGATGAAGATATTTACCTTTTTATTGAGATATAATCAACATGTAACATTTTATTAGTTTCAGGTGTAAATTTCGATTCATTATTTGTATATACTGTGAAATGATCACCACCGTAAGTCTAGTTAACATCTGTTACAATAACACTGTTACAAAAATTTTGTTTGTGATGAGAACTTTTAAGATCTATTCCAGGCAACTTTAAAATATTAAGTATAGTCACTATGTTGTACATTATATCCTCAAGACTTATTTATTTAAAATTAGAAATTTAGGGCGCCTGGGTGGCTCAGATGGTTAGGCTTCTGCCTTCGGCTCAGGTCACGATCCCAGGGTTCTGGGATCGAGTCCCGCATCGGACTCCCTGCTCGGCGGGGAGCCTGCTTCTCCCTCTGCCTCTCTCTCTCTCTCTCTCTGTCTCTCATGAATAAATAAATAAAATCTTTAAAAAAATAAAAAATAAATAAAATTAGAAGTTTATACCCTTTGACCATTCTCACCCATTTTGGGCCCCAACCCTAACCTCTGGCAACTACCAATCCATTCTCTATAACTACGAACTTGGTTGTTTTCAAGATTCCACTTATAAGAGAGATCATCCAGTATTTATTTGTCTGTTTATTTCACTTAGCCTGCTCTCAAGTGCCATCCGTGCTGTTGTAAATAGCAAGATTTCATTCTTTTTGATGGCTGAATATTCCATTGATAAATAAACCACAGTTTCTTTATGCATTCATCCATTGATAGACAGCTGGATTGCTTCCACGTCTTGATTATTGTAAATAATGCCCAATGAACACGGGGGTATGCAGATATCTTTTCGAGATAGTGTTTTTGGTTCCTCTAGATAAATACCCAGAAGTAGAATAGCTGGATCATATGGTAATTTTATTAATTTTTTGAGGAACCTCCATACCATTTTCTATAGTGAGCTGCAATTTACATTCCCATCAACACATGCACAAGGGTTCCCTTTTCTCGGCATCCTTGCCAACACTCATGATTTTCTCATCTTTTTGATAACAGCCATTCTTTTTGATAATAGCCATCTTTTGATAGTATCATTCTGAGGTGATATCTCATTGTGGTTTTGATTTGTATTTCCCTGATCATTACGGATGCTGAACACCTTTTTATGTTAAGCCAACACCTGTTAGCCATCTGTATGTCTTCTTTAGAAAAATGTTTATTCAGATCCTCTCATTTTTTTTAAAGATTTTATTTATTTATTTGTCAGAGAGAGAGAGAGCATGCAAGCAGAGGGAGGGGCAGGCAGAAGGAGAAGCAGGCTCCTCTCTGAGCAAGAAGCCCAATGCGGGATTCGATCCCAGGACCCTGTGATATGACCTAAGCCAAAGCCAGACACTTAACCGACGGAGCCACCCAGGCACCCCCTCCCCACTTTTTAATCAGATTGTTTTTTTTACTATTGGGTTGTACACGTCCTTTACATATTTTAGATATTAACACATATATGATTTTCAAATATTTTTCTCTCATTCAGTAAGGCTGCCTTTTCACTCTGTTAATGGTTTCCTTTGCTATGCAGATGTATCCTTTTTGATTCAGCAATATTAATATCCAAGTATAAATCTATATTCCTATGATAGACTAACTTCTAAGATTAAGTGTTTTTATTTCTTCCCTGTATCGTAATGTTTTATTCTAAAATCTGTGCCAAAGTGTTTAGGTGTAGTCATAGGAACAAAACAACACTAGTCCTTAATTCTACTTAGCTGAACTTAATTATATGACTTGGAAAAAGTCATTATTATCTCCCTTAGGCTTGGTTCTTCATTTATAAAATTAAAAGGATTCAGGGAACCCATGGCTGGAGGAAAGGCAGAGAGGAGAGTCAGCACACCTCATAGAGCTTGTGCTGTTGCTTCCAGAAAGCAGAGACTGAAGGAATAAATGGGTGGGCGGAGAATGAGGGGCAGAGGGAGACAGACAGGGATAGGAGAAGGCAAGTGTGAAGGAGACAGGCAAATGGTCTGAAAAGTATCTGTTTAAAGCTAAGAGGAAGTCATCAGTGATTTTAAGGAGAAGCAGAATAAGAATAATGAACTTTACTGTTCTGAACTCTTAAATTTTTTCCTATCAACAAAAATGGAGGTACCTGATAGTATCTAGGGCTACATAACCATTACGTTTTGAACATTTTAAAACTTACCTTTATAAACACATCTAATATATTCAGGGACAGTTACTAAATAACTGCTCTCTTAGCTTTGGAAGGAATTGCTGTAATGCTCTCAATTCTTTAAGTTTTTTGCTTTATTTAATCCATAAAGTTTTGTATTCACTGAGTTCAACAATAATTTATGAAGTTGCACGCCTAAATAATCTGAGCTTTCACCTAAATAAAATAATTCATTAAAAAAAATTAAAGAGATGGAAAGGTATTTACTTTTGCTCCCTCCTAAAACCCATTAAACAAAGCCCTTCCACCAGGTGAAAGGAACAGTGAGAGGATGCCAGCTATGAACCAAGAGGGACCTCACCAGTAGGCAACCATGATGATGTCTTGATCTTGGACTTCCCAGCCTCCAGACTGTAAGCAATAAATTTCTATTGTTTATTTTTTTTTAAAAAGTAAATGAATAAACATTTTTTTATGGCATAAGTCCACATGGAAAAGACAACAGGAGAGGGCACTACCGACACAAAATTTTAGAAGCTGAAAAGCAGGTGGAGAAATGGTCACTTACCTAACCAACAAGGCAAATTCCCAAGCTGGCATTGGGGAAAGCCAAAAAAGCACACCAGTTTACAATGCAGAATTCCCAAGTAGCTCAGGAATTGGCAGCATCAGATAGGTAGAAAACAGCGGTGAAAGTTGGGCTTAAAACAGGAGACTGACCGAAATTCTCTTGAAAAGGAGATTAAATCTCCACCATGGGCAGATTCTAGGATTTATCCTCTCAAAAGGGTAAAACAGAACTACTCTGTGGATACCAGGTACAGTTGGGGCCGGTGGCGATTAAGTAAAAATGTATATAGTCTCCAGAAAGAAAGGCAAAAAAGGCTAAGAGAAAATAATACAGAAAAGAAAATGAGAGGACCAGCTCAGAAGACTCTCTCTCTTAGAGAGAACAGAGGAAAAAAAGAGGGGAAGGGAAGAAAAATGAAAGCAGATCACATTCAAAGGACTAATAATCAAAATGGCTTTATACTTCTCAAAAGCAATAACAAGAAGCTACAAGGGGCACCTGGGTGGCTCAGTTGGTTAAGCAGCTGCCCTCGGCTCAGGTCATGATCCTGGAGTCCCGGGATCGAGTCCCGCATCGGGCTCCCTGCTCAGCAGGGAGTCTGCTTCTCCCTCTGACCAACACCCCTCTCATGCTCTCTTTCTCTCTCTCTCAAATAAAATCTTAAAAAAAATAAAATAACAAGAAGCTACAAGAGAAAGAAGCAATATTTTTAAACTTTTGAAAGAACATGATTCCTACCCTAGAATTCTATGCCTAAATCATCAAACAAATGTAATGATAGAAATATTTTCAGACATGCATAAACTCAAAAAATTGATCTTCCATGTACTCTCACTGGGGAGATGCTATAAACCAAGAAAGACAACAGAAGAAGCAAAAGCACCACAAGGATGAATGTCAACTGTGCACTAAGCATAAAAGGCCACAACCAAATTGGAACAAATCAGAGGCACCAGACTAAAACTGACAGAATAGCTAATGCATCTAAATGCACTGAAAGCTGGTGAATATATTTAAGAGTTTAAGGCTAAATTACTGATAGTATATAATAAGCTAAGGAAACAAAAACACAAAACATAATGAACTTCAGTGGAAGTGAGTTTTGTAAGAAAGGAAAAATAATCATAGCAAATGGCACAGCTCAGCTATAACTACATTATCATAGTAACATACTCGATATTGAACTAACCAAAATTATGATAACTACACTGGGAGGCAGGTGAGTGGAAACATGTTGAACAGTGGGATGAGAAAGTGTTAAATGTTAGTCTTAAATAGTGGGAGGTAATGCCCAAAATATAGATAATGCTTAAAATTGAAATAAATCAAGAAGTAACAATATAAGGTATTACTTAGAGATATGGAGGTAAATACCACAAGAATGAGCTAACAGTTGAAGGTATTTGCTTCTGGAATAAGCAGTATGACAAGGCTGTGAAAACTGGTATCTTTCATAACAAGTCTTATTTTGATTCTTTTAACTATGAGGATGCATAACCAATATTTTTTAAATGATTAAAAATGACAGTTGCATTAATTTTAATTTCCCGGGATAGAGTCCCTCAGCCATTAAGCTTTCTAGGTGATTCCAAGGTAGTCTGAGTTGAGAACCACTGATTTAGGAGGATTCTCTAGCATATAACTTTCTTATACTGATAAAACTAAATCCAAAGTAAGTTAGTGACTGAGTAAATTCCAACTAAAAAAATAAATAGGCATGCATTTTAGTAATGTAAAGACACAGAAACTGAATTTTTAAATCCCAAGGAGTGGGGCGCCTGATGTCTCAGTCGGTTAAGCATCTGGCTCTTGATTTTTTTTTTTTTTTAAAGATTTTATTTATTTTTTTATTTATTTGACAGAGAGAGAGAGATAGCGAGAGCAGGAACACAAGAAGGGGGAGTGGGAGAGCGAGAAGCAGGCTTCCTGCCGAGCAGGGAGCCCGATGTGGGACTTGATCCCAGGACCCTGGGATCATGACCTGAGCCGAAGGCAGACACTTAACGACTGAGCCACCCAGGCGCCCTGGCTCTTGATTTTAACTCAGGTCATGATCTCAGGGTCCTGGGATCGAGCCCCGCAGTGGGCTCCCTGCTCGGCGGGGAGTCTGCCTGTCTCCCTCTCCCTCCGTCCCTCTCCTTGGCACGCATGCTCTCGCTCTCTCTAAAATAAATAAATAAATCTTTTAAAAAAATAAGATAAAATCCCAAGGAAAAAATCAGTGAAAAGTATACAGCCAGGGAAGACTACGTCACATATACATTATTTAATCATACATTAAGCAGATTTACGAAATGATCCAAATAACCCAAAATGTGGCAGAGTGGCAAAAACCATCTCAGATTGACAAGAGTTAAGGATCTGAACACATATCATATTATAAAAGGGAAAATATAATTGCCCATTTGGAGCTTCTAAGAAGGAAATAAAGGAAACAATAAGCCACAGCAGGAATGACGAGCTTCTCTTTTTCTTTGACCCATTCATATGATGATATTCATGTGTATAACACATTCCCACAGGCATAACCAAAATTTTATTAGAGGATGTAAGATGAAGCAATAGGTTATACTCAAATCCCAGTACAAAATATTGTAATTCTACTCTCATTCTTTCCCAGTGACTGCAAAACAGTTAAGAACTGCCAGATAAGGGGCGCCTAGATGGCTCAGTTGTTAAGCGTCTGCCTTCGGCTCAGGTCACGATCCCAGGCTCCTGGGATCGAGCCCTGCAGTGGGCTCCCTGCTCGGCGGGGAGCCTGCTTCTCCCTCTCCTACTCCCCCTGCTTATGTACCCTCTCTCACTGTGTCTCTGTCAAATAAATAAAATCTTTAAAAAAAAAAAAAAAAATTGCCAGATAAGAAGTCTCCAGAACTTTGACACCCCTATAAATTTGAAAATGTTATTTTTTAAAATAGAAAATAATTGAATATACATATATTGGCCACTAAGTACTCAATCATATGTGGCAAGAAAAAGGGTTTTCCTTTAAAAGAGACACAAGAAAGAGGACCCTATTTGTATACTTATTTATAATAATTTACTACTTTTCTTCACCTCCTAACATATGGCACCCCTATAATTTTCTGTCTAAATATTTTAAAAATCAAAATAAATAAAAATTTAAAAAACAAATGCTTTTCTGTTTTACCTGTGATGTACCATCCTTAGTTTCCTGGAACCTTTCAGCTATAAAAATGTTATAAGCTGAGCGAGGTCTTTTCGGTTTTCCAAGCATTGTTAACTCCTGAGTAACAAAAATGAAAAAAGTTAGATATAGTTTTAACTTCTGTGAGACTTAACTTTATCTACAGAAACTTTATTCACTACTACGCACTATGGAAAGTTCCTGTAAGTGAATGTTATAATTCTTACACAAAGTGACCATTCTGGGGATGAGAATTTTCTTGATAGCCCTAAGTTTTGAAAATTATAATAGATTTTATGAGTTATTTTCCATATAAAAACATTTCCTTTACATATGATTTTCATAGTCTCCACAAACTGAATAACTGAGCAAATATGTACAAAATCTTTTTTAAAGGTTAAAACAATCTCAGCTTCATCCTTACAGGACACTACCATCTCCTAGTCACTACATGGCTCCACCACAACTCATGAACACTACACTATCTGTTTAATAATCTCTCATTTCATTTCCTTCTCTGATAAATCTCTCAACTTTTAAACCTCAACGATGTGTTAAATTCAATTCTTTTAATTGGACACCAAAGAGCAGGGGATGCAGGAGATGGAAAATACACATATCCCTTGCTGTTTAAATCAGTTTAGTTTCTGACTTTCAGAGAGTAAGGGATACTGCATTATCCTACTTAGTTTCTGAATTTGGATAGTAGTACTTGTAATTTATAAAAGTATATGGCTTTTGATGGTAATTTGGTTAAAGTCAATAACCCAATTTTTATTCATAAGTAAAAGAAGGACCCCTGTGATTTACTACCTTCTCCCTGAACTTCTCAGTCATAAAACTACTGTAGACTCCAGGCACTTTATAACTATTTCTTTTTTGTTTCTATAGCTACTGCTAGGGATTTCTCTCCCAGGTGCTCTACTTGTAACTTCCTGATCCCCACACTTCTCACCTGATTTCTAACTGGTTGGCACTGGGAATTTTCAATAGAAAGAAAAATTCCAACAGGGAGTGAAAATGGAAGTCTGAGAGAAAAAACCTTGAGGTTTCAAGTTTCTGGTTCTACATGCAAGGAGTTTGGAAGTCCTCACTCCTTCCTAACAGTAAGTATAAAGCTGAACAGACTGAAAAATCAACAACCTTTCTTGGATCCAAAAGAAAGAGGAGGAAACAGGGCAAACTGCCGTCCCCTAGACTGGAGAGACATACAAGTGAATATAGGGAGTCGAGGCAACCCCTGCTGGAACCAGTGCTGGGGTAGGAAAACCTCTATTGTAATAAATGAATTGCTGGATGCTGTGTGTGGACAACTCTTAAGAGTTTAAAAACTACAGGGGGACCCAATCATAGGAGGGTCCTCACAGTATTATGAGATTTACCTCCAGGAGCTAGATCAGATTTCCACAATAAATACTGGAAAAAATCCCCTCCTGCTTCTGTGAGGGGAAGAGGAAAAGAAACTATTTTGAAATGCCTGAGCACTCAACTATTAACAAGGCCTGCCCTCAGGGTTAACTAGTTAACGAGAACCTAACTGACCTGAGTGAAGGGAAATACCCAACTCCTGCACACTCTAGCCATCCTGTCCCACACCTAAGGGGGAGGCGGTGTGTGCAGGAGTGAACTGAGAAACTCTTGTGAAGTTCACAGACCAGTGGCAAAGGCTCACTAAAAGATCAGGACCTAATCATAGGACTACAGAATGCTTTTCTTGCCCCCACACCTCATCACATTATGAAGGCCTATTTACAGTAGTTCCTTCTACCCAGTACCTCACGTCCGTCTATCAAGAAAAAACTTCCAAGGCATACTAAAAAGCAAAAAAACATAATTTGAAGAGACAAAGCAAGCATCAGAACCAGATGAGAGGGATGTTGAAATTATTAGGCCAAGAATTTAAAACAACTAGATTAATATGCCAAGGACTCTAGACTGCATGCAAGAACAGACTGGCAATAAAAAACACAGAGATGGAAAACCCAAGGATGAACCCCCGCCCCCCCCAAAAAAAGTTAGGTATCAAAAATGCTGTAATAGAAACAAAGAATGTCTTTGATGGACTTATTAGACTGGACATGGCTAAAGAAAGAATCTCTGATCTAAAGGACATATTAATAGAATCCTCAAAAATCCAAAAGCAAAGAGAAAACTGAAAAAAAAAAAAAAACTGAACAGACTATCCAAGGCCTATGGGACAACCTACAACAGGTGTAACAAACATATAATGGGAATACGAGGGGTGCCTGGGTGGCTCAGTCAGTTAAGTGTCTGCCTTCGGCTCAGGTTGTGATCTCAGGATCCTGAGATTAAGCCCTGTGTTGGGCTCCCTGCTCAGCTAGAAGTCTGCTTCTACCTCTCCCTCTGCCCCTCATGCTCGTGTGCACGTGCTCTCCCTCTCTCTCTGTCTCTCAAATAAACAAAATCTTTTTTAAAAAAATAATGGGAGCACGAGGAGAAAGAGTAAGGAACAAAAGAAACCTATGAAAGGGAAATCCCATATCACTGCCCAATCCTCATTTCTGGTCCTCTCCACTCTTAACAATGGATGGGTGCATTAAAGAGGAAGGGAGAATAAAAGTGGGACAATAAACTTTAGTAATCACACCTCCAAATACTATCCCTAAGTAGACACAGTATTTCTCCTATTTTCTTTTCTGGCTCCCTTTTACTAATTGGATCAGAAGACTAGATGACTATCTAGATTACTGACTTTAAAATGGGTGAGTCCTCAACTCTGGTGCTAGGAGGGCTTGACATTAGGGTCAGGGAGAGAAATGTTGGCATCTCACATCAAAGTCTCAAATCTACTTTTCCAAAGAAATAGTTTTAACTCTGATGACCATTTTCTATAGTATATGTATTGGACCAGCAAGCTGACTACCTCTTACCTAACATTGGTTCTACAGAAAAATGTAGTCTTTCAAGCAATAGAATTTATGTGGATTAATAACCTTAGGCTGGGAACTACAAATTTTGAACCATATGGGATTTTTAATAAGGAAAAATTGAATTTCATCCTATGGGCACTTCCTACTTGACTAGATACAATAAGTCACTTCTTCCCAATGTGTTAATGAATTCAGTCTATCTAGCAACATTCAGAATCAAACTCACCATAACCTATAAAACAATTCAAATCAGGAGGTTATTCTAGACAAGACCCAGAAGCAAAGATTCTTGTTATTCCTGATTTGGCTGTTTCACAACTCTGTTCCTACAGCTTTCATGCTAATCCTAACTACATATCTTAAATACAGATACATACGAAAATAATAACAAGGGTTTCCGAGACAGACTCAATGCCAAGTGGTACTAGTGGCAGAAAAGAGCTATCTCGTTATTTTTTTTTTTTTTTAAAGATTTTATTTATTTGACAGAGAGAGACACAGTGAGAGAGGGAACACAAGCAGGGGGAGTAGGAGAGGGAGAAGCAGGCTTCCCGCGGAGCAGGGAGCCCACTGCAGGGCTCGATCCCAGGACCCTGGGATCATGACCTGAGCTGAAGGCAGACACCTAACGACTGAGCCACCCAGGCGCCCCTATCTCGTTATTTCCTAAATGGGGTACTCCTGATGACATTCTACCATTTAGCCACACATATTAATATAAGAAAAACTCCCTATATTCATAGTTATATAAATTTCAGTCCTTTGCCATAGGGAAAGAATATTTCAATAATACTCACTCTTTTTTTTATTAATGCTTTCTTTTTTAAACGTTTTTGCAGGATTTCTTTTTCCAAAGATATGATCTGACTTGGAGTTAACTGTTCGTGAATTCTGCTTATCTCTTCTTTGTATGCCTGCCAGTCTGCCCTGTAAGCATCTTCATATATCTATAAATAAAAAGCCCAAATAAGAAGTCAATAAACTACTGCTGACAAATTAAACATAGCACACC
>NW_027688979.1:0-362 GCF_054177405.1 Leptonychotes weddellii | reverse complement strand
TGCCTGGATCATTGGGCCAGCCTTCTGTGTCACCTCTCCACCTCTAGGTCCACTCTCCAGAGGACACAGATGTGAGATGAATGTTCTTTTTTTTTCTTTTTTTTAAAATGTAATTTTATTTTATTATGTTATGTTAGTCACCATACAGTACATCAATAGTTTTTGATGTAGTATTCCATGATTCATTGTTTTCATATAATTGAAACCCTCAGTTTGTTTCTTGGAGTCCATAGTCTCTCATGGTTCGTCTCCCCCTCTGATTTCCCCCCCTACATCTTTCCCTTCCTTCTCCTAATGTCCTCTATGCTATTCCTTATGTTCCACAAAGAAGTGAAACCATATGATAATTGACTTTCTCTGCT
>NW_027688978.1:0-362 GCF_054177405.1 Leptonychotes weddellii | reverse complement strand
GGGGAGGCAGACAGTCCGTTCTAATAGGCGCTCTGCTGATTCTGATGCAGCCAAACTGCTGTACCTGGATGCAGATCACCCGAAACCTTTACCTCTGCCTTGCCTTCTGTTCCTTTTTGGCTCCCACCACCTCCCTGGAACATAGGTGGCTGACGGTGGTGGACAGAGTGCTGCCCTGGATTCTGGAGACCTAGGCTGAGTACTTTGTGTTTCCTGGCTGTGTGATTTTGGGCAAGTCACTTGGCCTCTGTTTCCTCATCCATGAAGTAGAGCGATCACCTACCCCGCAGACCTGTTGTGTGACTAAATCAAATATGAAATAGGTACAGAAGTGACTAACAGTGTCTGGCACTTGGATTGGC
>NW_027688977.1:0-362 GCF_054177405.1 Leptonychotes weddellii | reverse complement strand
TATATGATAATATATCTTGCCCAAGGAGGTTCATAACAAGAATTCAAAAGTAAATTTGCAATTGAAAATCAGTGTAGTACACTATAGTATTGGGGGAAAACAGAACAAAGTTATATGATCATGTTAATATACACAGAAAAGTACATAATGAATTTGACACTCACTATACTAAAATACATACACAGGCATACACACGTACACACAAATTCTTTTAGCAAATGAGGAAAAGAACTACCTACTTTTAAATATTTGATTTTTAAAAAGTATGTAAAAACGAATACAGCAAACATCATACTTTGTGGTAAAATGCTAAAACTAGGGGCGCCTGGGTGGCTCAGTCGTTAAGCGTCTGCCTTCGGCTC
>NW_027688976.1:0-362 GCF_054177405.1 Leptonychotes weddellii | reverse complement strand
TATCGTCCCATCATCCGCCCCCTGACACTGCTTCCTTGCATGGGCCCAACATCCCAAAGTGTCCTGTGCCCTCGTCCTGTCGCCCCATCACTCCATCATCACCCCTTTGCCCCATCATCACATCGCCTAATGGCCCCATCGTCTCATCATCCTGTCATCCTATCCCGCCATCACCCCATAGTCCCATCATACTGTCACCCGTCACCTCAAGGCCCCATCGATCGTCCCAAAGCCCCATTGTCAACCACCCCCTTGCCGTCCCATCACCCCGTGTGCCCTCTTCCCGTCGCCCTAACGTTGCATCATCCTGTCATCCTACTTTTCAAAGTCCCATCACCCCATCACCCCATCTTACCATCGCC
>NW_027688975.1:0-362 GCF_054177405.1 Leptonychotes weddellii | reverse complement strand
GTCAAAAGAAACCCTGCACATAAAATTTCACTGAACAGGAGCTCAATAAAAACAATACTCACGGGGCGCCTGGGTGGCTCAGTCGGTTAAGCGACTGCCTTCGGCTCAGGTCATGATCCTGGAGTCCCGGGATCGAGTCCCGCATCGGGCTCCCTGCTCGGCGGGGAGTCTGCTTCTCCCTCTGACCCTCCTCCCTCTCATGCTCTCTGTCTCTCATTCTCTCTGTCTCAAATAAATAAATAAAATCTTAAAAAAACAAAAAAAACAAAAAAAACAAAAAAACAATACTCACAAAATACGCACTGAAACGAGGCAATGGAGCCAGTCCCAGAATGAATCTCACAGAAACTTTAGACATTAGT
>NW_027688974.1:0-362 GCF_054177405.1 Leptonychotes weddellii | reverse complement strand
AGTGACTCTAAGGATGAAAGACCAAAGCCCCATGGGCTAGACGGAAGTGGCTGTGATAACGTTCCCATGTTTTCCATGGTGAAGAGTTAGCTTCTGTAATGTCTCCTCACTATGGGGACAGAAACACATGACAGGCTAGATGAACGCTGCTCAGCAAGCTTTTAAGGTTCTACTCCCAAGTCTCGGCATGGGGAAAGAAGAGATAGTGTGGAGTCTTTTGGGAAGCAACTTTTGCGAAGTTTTTTTTTTTTTTTTAATAATAATAAAAAAAAGATGACAATATCTGAGGGAAAGGATGTAACAGAAATAGAACTGCAATGATGCCTCTTCCTTTTAAAACTAAGAAAGCTGGTATAAAAGCT
>NW_027688973.1:0-362 GCF_054177405.1 Leptonychotes weddellii | reverse complement strand
CGCTTATCCCATGCCAGGAACCATGGTCTACACTGACTTTGGAAATGGGTCCTATTTACTAATTCAGTAAATCCTCAAAACAAACCTATATAGGTACCATTTGCAGGTCCATCTCTCAGATGAGAATTCTGAGGCACAGAGATTACATACCCTGCCCAAAGTCACACAGCTGGCAGTGCAATAATAGGAATGACAACCTGTACCATGAACCAGTCTAGACAAAGCCTGTTACCTATGTTGAATCTACACCATAACCCTAAGGTTTTGCTGTTCTGCCCACTTTACAGATGGAAAGACTGAGGCTCAGGCCCAGGGCCGAGGCCGAACTCACCTGGCCTCCCCGATGCAAGGAAGCACGACTT
>NW_027688972.1:0-362 GCF_054177405.1 Leptonychotes weddellii | reverse complement strand
GGCTCAGTTGGTTAAGCGACTGCCTTCGGCTCAGGTCATGATCCTGGAGTCCCTGGATCGAGTCCCGCATCGGGCTCCCTGCTCGGCAGGGAGTCTGCTTCTCCCTCTGACCCTCCCGACCCTCCCTCCTTTCATGTGCTCTCTCTCTCAGTCTCTCTCTCTCAAATAAATAAATAAAATCTTAAAAAAAAAAAAAAAGAGTCTCTTCTTTTAATTAATTAATTAAAGTAGGCTCCACGCCCAGCACGGAGCCCCGTGTGGGGCTTGAACTCAAGACCCTGAGATCAAGACCTGAGCAGAGATCAAGAGTCAGACGCTTAACCGACTGAGCCACCCAGCCTCCCTCCCCCCAAGAGTCTCTT
>NW_027688971.1:0-362 GCF_054177405.1 Leptonychotes weddellii | reverse complement strand
TTTTTTTTTTTTAAGATTTTATTTATTTATTTGAGACAGAGAGAATGAGAGACAGAGAGCACGAGAGGGAAGAGGGTCAGAGGGAGAAGCAGACTCCCTGCCGAGCAGGGAGCCCGATGCGGGACTCGATCCAGGGACTCCAGGATCATGACCTGAGCCGAAAGCAGTCGCTTAACCAACTGAGCCACCCAGGCGCCCAATCATGACATCTCTTAAGGGACCGTCTCTGGTTTGGCAGACACAGTATGTTGACTACACAAAGGGCGATAATTAAGCAAAGAAGTGCAGGAGCGGTACATTCAACTACCTGGGAGGTCAGGACAGGGAGAGGACAGTGTGAGTTGAGAGGTGTTTTTTTAAGT
>NW_027688970.1:0-362 GCF_054177405.1 Leptonychotes weddellii | reverse complement strand
GCGAGGAGGGAAGGTCAGGGGGAGGGTAGTTGGAGGACGGACCGTGAGTCCCAAGAGCACAGTGGGAAGGTGAGGGGGTGAGGGGAGGAGTGAGAATGGGGTCAGTTAGAGGATTAAAGAGCTGTGTGGAGACAGGGCCCCATCTTGATGGAAAAACCAGAGCTTGGGCTCCTGGGGGAGACAGAGGCAAACAGAGATGAAGGACAGGATGGGGTCAGACCTGATGGCGTCTGGGACGGAGGGGAGGGACGGAGGGGAGTTCACGATGGATGATCTGGGGCCAACAGTAGATGTTTCCACCCTGGAGCACAACAGCCCTAGCAGTGAACCAGCACCGTGAACTAGCTGTCTCCACACAGCTC
>NW_027688969.1:0-6992 GCF_054177405.1 Leptonychotes weddellii | reverse complement strand
CCCATTTCTTGATTGGATCATTTGTTCTTTGGGTGTTGAGTTTAAGAAGTTCTTTATAGATTTTGGATACTAGCCCTTTATCTGATATGTCATTTGCAAATATCTTCTCTCATTCTGTTGGTTGTCTTTGAATTTCTTTGTCAACCTACAACCAAGTCAGGCAGCAGATCTTGGTCTTTTTTTTTTGGTAAGCATCTGTTGTTCCCACCATTCCTTAACAATTCTTATAGTCACCACCTTATTTCACCTTTTATCATCTCATTTTTGGTTTATCATAACTTCTTAACAACAGTTCTCATTTCCAGTCTTTTTATTTTTTTAAATTTTATTATGTTATGTTAATCACCATACATTACATCATTAGTTTTTGATGTAGTGTTCCATGATTCATTGTTTGCGTATAACACCCAGTGCTCCATTCAGTACATCCCCTCTTTAATACCCATCACAGGCTAACCCATTTCCAGTCTTTTTAAAAAAGATTTTATTTATTTATGAGAGAGTGAGAGCATGAGCGGGGTGGGGGGTGGGGTGAGGGAGAAGCAGGCTCCCCACTGAGCAGGGAGCCCCATTCGGGGCTCAATCTCAGGAATTTGGGATCATGACCTGAGCCGGGGCTCAATCCCAGGGCCCTGGGATCTTAACCAACTGAGCCACCCAGGTGCCCCTCATTTGCAGTCTTGATGCCTAACTGCATCCCAGCTCCAGTCCATTTTGCACATTGCCACCAGATTATTTTTCCTTTTGTCAAAAATGTCCAGTAACTCCCAGGATATGTCAGGGTATTTCAATCTCAGCTGGGGGTTTGGGATCTCTCCCCAAATTGCCTCACCCTTGATTTCCACTTTTTTCTCTCATCACTTCTCTTCTGACAGCTTCCATTTCAGGCAAATTGATTACCTTCTTACTCCAGGAACGGATTTCCCACCTGACTATCTTCAAACCATTTTCCCCACCTGAAATCTCTTCTGTGTTTTTTCATGCTGTCCCTTCAGAGCCCAGCTTAAAGCTTTCTAGCAACTTCTTCATTTAACCAGACAGCATATATTTGACAGTGAACATATGCCCAGGTGCTATTAGTAATCCTTTTGTACTTATGTACCTTACCTCACCAGCTAGATTTAAAAACATGAGAACACTTTTTTTGTCGGTCAAAACATACAACTTTATTGATGATACACAAATGAAGTCTTTGGTGGATAAATTCAAGTCAAAACAAATGACAGAAGTGTAGGCTATTTCGATGGACAGGTTCACTGTCAGTTCACATAGAGGAACCAGTAAAAATATTTCCATTCGAGCAGCACGATTAAAGTCACAAATGTGTTTTCAGTACAAGAGGACTATTTATTTGGTATTCATAAAATGGTTCAGCTTAAAGCTGGAGACTGTCACAGATAACATCATTCTGGATGATACATTATTCAAAACTGGCAGCTGAAAGGATCCCTTTATTACATGAACAAGTGGAAAAGCAGTAACTTTCAATTTTCATTGCTTCCAGACTGGAAAATCAAGAAATTTCTTCAAGTCTTTTGAGAGCACATAGCCAATCAGAATTTGTCCACTAGTTTTATAACCTTCACTTTCACCAAGAGGTCATGGTGATCGGCTAAGGCTCGAATTTTCTTAACGCAGACTCCAGATGTAGTGCATAAGTAAAACAGGGAACCTTTATTGAATTCTCTGTAGTTGAATACTTCTGCTCTGAGATTGTCATAGATGATCTCAAACAGAGTAAGGGCATTAATAAGAATTTCTGATTCCACATAAGAATTATAAAGGGAACTAAAGGACGATGGCACTTGGGTGCTGAGCAGTTTTTTTAACATATCTGGATTTTCAGCAAAATTCGAAAGTATTTTCAAAATCTCAACCTTGATTTTTCCACCTCCCTGAGACAGCAAACGGAAAAAGTTTGCAATGGAGTTAACAAGCAGGTGCTGGTAGTCATTGGTAATAGTCATGTTTGTTAAAAATTTTAGTCCAACTACCTGTACTGCTGAGTTCAAATTGGAGGCCATGATATCATCCATCACTTTATTCATGTATACCTGAAGTCGGCCCTGATTTTCATAGTTCTCACTCAGGTTATTCATGGCCATTAAGGCTTTTTCCTTAATGTGGGGATCAGTTTTGTTGATCATGTTTGCAATAATTGGGAGGCCTCCCAATTTGCGAATTGTGTCTTGGTTGCATGAATAATTGGCATTGTTGCTCAGAGTGAGCAAAGCTACCTGTTGGATGAAAGGATCATCCGATTTCTGAAGCAAAGCAAGGACTTTCCTGAGGTCTCGGACACCGAGAATCTCATCTATTTCATAAGGAAAGGGGCGCTTCTGCATGGGAACAGGTCTCCTCCCTCTCCCTCTCTGCTGGGTTTCAGGCTCAGAGTCTGACTCCGACTCTGTGTCAGTCCACCCGGACTCCCCTTCCTCAGAATCGGGGACCTCTGCCAGGAAAGCCTGTCCCCCATTAGCAGAGGCTGCAGCAGCCGCTGCAGCCCCATCCCCAGGGCGGAAGCCCAGCCCCAGTTCATCTACTTCCACCTTGTTTTTCTTGCCCTTGCCCTTGCCCCCAGTCCGAGACCTGGTTCCCTTGGCTCCACCTTTGGGTACAGCTCCAGTCGCTGACCCAGCCTTGGGTATAGCGCCGGTATGAGCCCCAGGGGTCGCTTTCTTGGAGGGTGCTGCTGTTCTGGGGGATCCTGAAGTCCCAGGAGCCTCTGCAGCCCCAGAAGGCACTGGCGCGGCAGGAGGGGTTGCGGGTACAGGAGCCTCCGCAGCCTCTGCAGCTGCTGCCGCCTCGGTAGGCGCTGGCGCCCCGGGAGGCACCGCGGGCCCCCCGGGGGCCTCTGCTGTGCCAGGGGCTTCCGGCAGCTTGGGAGCCCTTGCCACTGTGGGGGCCTCTGCAGCCACGGAAGCCTCTGCCTCCCCGGGGGGTGATGCCATTGAGGAAGCCGCTGTGGCCCCGGCGACTGGTTCAGCCTTAGGCCCAACCCCTGACCCTTCTGCCTCCTGGACCTGATTTCCGGCCCCACTCTGAGCCTCAGCACTGGGTGCAGCTGCGGCCACTGCCTCAGCGCCAGCTGCGTCCAGAGCAGAGGCTTCATCCTGGGCCCTGTCCTCTGCCTGAGTGCGGACTGGGGTTGGAGGACCGAATCCCGGCCCCAGGTCAATGGTGAATCCGGCCCTTAGTCCGGCTCTAGCCCTGGCTCCAGTCCCAGCCACAGCCCTGGTCTTGGGCTTGGCCATTCTCTTCTTTGTCTGGTTTCTTCCCCTGGCATATTTGTAGACACAGTACCAGGCACTAGCTCCAATCACTATCCCGGCCGCGACGCAGCCAGCGTCTCGAACTCGGCTCATGGTGCAGCTGGAGTAATTCTCTGATCCAGGGCGTGGAGCTGGCTTGCCTAAACGGGATGTGTGCACGTCTGGGCGAGGCACTTCCACTCAGGCTCACAGGTTTTCCCCAGGCTGCAAGCCGAGCACGACCTGGGAGAAAGAACAGAAATGGGACTTAAGGCTCTGGCTCACTTTGTGCTTAAGCAGGCCTACGTAGAGGAGAGCTTGGAAACAGAATGCTTGGTGAGTGAGCTAGTACCCAGACACAGGACCCAGGCTGTCTAAGGTTTTCTATACCTTCATCCCTAGCTGGCCCTACCCAATGCCAATACACAATTTCCCAGCCCCTAAATGGGGGATGAGAGGCAGTACAGACATTAGGAAAGCTGGTGAAGGGCAGGAAAAACAGCAGAGACCCCAGATGTTGCTCTGATCCTCCCCCCACCACAGGCACCCCCAAGGGTTCCCAGATGGTGCTCATGCACATACCAACCTGCTGGGAGCAGGAGCAGTTAACTTTTTTCCACCAGGCTTGTACTTGTGCAGGGCCCCCAATTCAGACAGACCTGCAGACAGAACCCAGAAAGGGTGTTTTGGGGTCTTTGGTAGATGGATTCCATTTCCTTTCCTGATTTGAATCCTTATGGGCCAAGTTCTCCCCTCTCAGGGATCTCTTTCCCTCCTTAACCCTTCCTCCTCAAACCAGTAGTTAAGAAGGCGGATGCCACACCCCTTTCTCTGCACCAAAAAGGACAAGCCCGAGGCAAGGGTGTCTTGTAAAGAGGGAGAAGATGGGGGGAAGAGGAGCCTCTGGTCCCAGACTCTGCTCTGGTTTCTGCCATACCCACACCAGGGCTTCCCAGACAGTTCCCACCGCCCCCCCACCCACTGACCTCCAAGGATTCAGGGCTGTTTCCTCTTCCTTCAGTTCAGTGAAAGCTTCATCCTAAGGACAGACTGAAGGGCAGAAATATAGACACCAGAGGTTGGAGACTGAGAGCCCGGTGGATGGAGACCCAGCACCCAAGTCCCCATAATTGCCTTCTAGCATTCGCGTACCAGAATGACAACCTCTCAATTCCCTCAACTCTTCTTACCCCTCCCATCCCACACCAATCTCCCCCCTCCTGCGCAGACTCCCCAGGCACTCAACCCCTCCTTCCTTTGGCCCCGCCCCGCCCGTCCGCCATTTCTCCGGGACACACAGCCACACCCCTTCTCCTGCACCGAAGCGGGAGGGGCGGGGCGAGGGTGCAGCAAAAGCTGGATGGGACGCGGGATGAGGGATTACTGCCCAACAATCCAGTGTCTTCCTCCCATGACCACCCGTCCTTCAGTCCCCAGCCCCCAGACCTAGCATAAGCCTACAGAACAGGGGCCCCGATGTCTGACCTTTCGGTTCGAGGGTCGTGATTTTCCACTGTTTCTCCGTTCTGGGCTCCGCCTCCCACCCCCCCACCCAAATGCCCTAATAACCGCCATGTCTCCCTCCAGCGTACCAGAACTCCTTTTCCAGGACTGAATAAACGGGGGTGAAGGGCTGTGTGGGTTGGAGGTGTCTGGAAAGCAGTCTGGG
Source organism: Leptonychotes weddellii (assembly GCF_054177405.1). Classification (NCBI taxonomy): domain Eukaryota; kingdom Metazoa; phylum Chordata; class Mammalia; order Carnivora; family Phocidae; genus Leptonychotes; species Leptonychotes weddellii. Next base: position 2,072 of record NW_027688969.1, on the reverse strand, counting down.
AGTTAGCACAGCGGTTTAATACCAGATTCTCTCAGGGTCCCCCCCTCCTGTGAAGCCCAGACAGCGCCAAACCCGCCATCTCCCCTCCAGAGGCTGGCACACCCATTTTCCAGCACCCCCAAAGGACAGGGGGCCGGCCGGGGTGGGGGGGGGGGAGAAGGGAAAGTGGAGAGGTGGTCGGGGGAGGTATCAGCAAAGTGAGAGTGAGAGTGAACGGGCCGGGCCGGCTTGTTTCCAAACTGCGTCCCCTCCGGTCACCCTTGCCCAACCACCCCGCTGGCCTTATATGCGCTGCCACGTTTATTTCTCTTCCCTCCTCCTCTCAAAACAGGACGGGATGTGGGGTGCGGGGCCTGAGTGTCAAAAACAAAACCAGAAAACACTGTCTGGGAGAGGAAGTAAGCGGATTCTCCGCAAGTATATCCGAGTCTTTAGGTTCCCCCCCTCCCCGCCGCCCACCAAAATGAGCTGCGACTGAGCGCGGGGATCTGGAAAGCCGGCCAGGAGCGGGCGAGGCAGAGGCACCCGCGGCCTCAGACTCCCGCATCTCTGAGCTACCCCTTTCAGGAGTGCCAGGCTATGCCCACCCTCACACCCACCTGCCCGGATCTGGGGGAATTTTCTCCTCCTCCTCCTCGCCTGGGTTAAACGCACGGCAGTGCGCAGCGCAAGAGAGCTGGTACCCAGAGGAGGACGGAGGACGGCAGTCAGGGCTTTAAGTACCTTTGCCCACGTCAGCTCCTGGTCACGTGAGAGCTGCATCGCCAGTAAGCGTGGGTCCCCAATTTCCACTCCCACCGAGAGCATGAGCCCCCTCCTTTAGCCCCACTCCCACCTCACCCCACCACATCAGGTCCTGTCGCTCAATTTTTTTTTTTTTTTGTCTTTGTAGTCCCAGAGGCCAAAAGTAGCCCCTTCTCCCTGTGTTAGAATTTGCCTTTTTCTAGATACCGGGATGGGATGCATCCTCTTGGAGGGCTATTGGCAAGTTTTACTTTTTTGTGTGTCTTTCATTCGTTTCATTCTTTCCTGGGCAACTGGACACTCTCCCTTCGCTCCACCTTCAATCCCCCATCCACTGGTGCCCACCGTTTCCCTTGCAGTTGGGCCCCTGTTCCAGTACAGGTAAGAGGCAGAGTGTCAGAAACGAGACAAGGAGTGGGAATGGGGTCTGTATTTTTGTAACACTTCTCCGATTTGTTTTTAAAGAGATCACCACCCTTTATTATTACAGGAGGAAAATACCACAGTGTGGGAAGCAGCAACAAAAACGAGCTGCATGGTTTATAGAGATTTCCCACTAATATTGGAAGGCACCATTAATTTTAGTTAATTTTTACCACACAGAAAATGAATTCTATTGGCCCCATAGGAAATAGTTTTCAAAACATGCCAAGGTATTTGAACATCTAAAAATGGAATTTTCCTCAACAAGATAAGCATATTTTCATGTGATCTGTAAATTGATCCATGGAGAGATGTTCAGTTGTCCAATCTTATTTATTTTGGACAAATAATATCCTACTTTTTCTCCTTCTGGGACAGCTTTTAAGTTGGATAAATAAACGATCCTGTCTTGTTCTGTTAGAGAAACACATTTATTTAATGTTCCCAAACCATTGCTGACTGCTGTGTGAACCTCCTGTAATTTGATGGCTGTAACCATGACAGTTTTGAACACCTGTCCCTGGATTAGGTTCCAGTTTTGTGATTCAGCTCCAGGCAAAAAGAAGATCTGTTAGGCCAAGGAAAGGACGCAAGTGAGGGATGCAGAGATGGCCAAATTCCCCCTGTTTTGTCAACGGTGGGGGAGGTGCTGACCCTCCACCTCCTCCCATATTCCACAGCCTCTTATTCCCTGCATTCAGCCACTTGACTCTGTCGCTCGCTCTAAAAGTACACATGGACAGGTGACCAAGATGGCAAACGCCACCTTTACTCAGGGGACCAACTTGAGTCACTGTCTCTGGCTTCTTCCCTTTCTCCCTCCCTCCCCCCAAATTCCCAGGGATGTGACTCAGGGATACATAGAAGGGACTGCTGTTCCCACATAGCCCTGCAGCTGTGGGTTT
>NW_027688968.1:0-362 GCF_054177405.1 Leptonychotes weddellii | reverse complement strand
CTGGGGCGCAGTGGGGCAATCATCAGGTGGTCCTGGGGACCCGTGGCAGGGGCTGGGGTCGGGGTCGCTGGTTTGGGGCCAATGCAGAAAACAGGCAGGGAGTTCATACCAACTCCAGCTCGGGGACTCCAGGGGGTCTGCCCAGCTTGTTGGGGGCGGGCATCAGGGGCAGGGAAGCAGCAGGCGTGGGGGGAGTTGGGGGTGCGGGTGGGGGTCATGACCAGCATTGGCTGTCTTCTGGACTTCCCCCTCCTTTCTGGGCTCTCACACCGGGCCCTGCTGGTCTCTCTGGGGTGGGGCCCCTCCATGGTGAGGGAAGCAAAACATGAGCCCCCTCCCCTCTCTGAGCCTCAGTTTCCCCT
>NW_027688967.1:0-362 GCF_054177405.1 Leptonychotes weddellii | reverse complement strand
TCACTAAAATTTGGGGACCGTTGGATATTTTCTGTTCCTCAGCTCAGGCGCTCGCTAGCTTACAAGTCTAGGCAAAAATCCCTTGTTTTCAATTTTAAAGTTTGGACTGAGTAGTAACTAAAGAGTATCTCCGTTCTCCTTCCTCCGAACCTAATAATTTATGATTCCTTCCAATTTGACAACTCTGAGATGCATAGGGTCTGATTATAATTTGGCTGTGACAGTATTAATAGTAGGAGCCACTGTGCATTGAACACTTACTATGCTCCTTGCACTGGATTATTTGTGGAATACAGGAAAGTACAAAAAATAATGTCTCAGCCTAGAATTCTTGCAACAGAGCCGGAGACAAGGCGAAGGGC
>NW_027688966.1:0-362 GCF_054177405.1 Leptonychotes weddellii | reverse complement strand
TTTTTTTTTTTTTTAGTAGCCCTAATGGGTGTGAGAGATTGAGAGATAACACTCTGAAAATAAATATTTACAAATATTTTCTCACTCCTCATAAAAATACTATTTGGTCTTATTCTTACTATGCCTCATTTAAAAGTTGGTAAAAATTCATTTCTCTTAACTAGAAACTCATGGATCGAGTTCTGCAATCCAAGCTCTTTGACCTGAAATCATATATTCTCTCCACTATTTCGTTAGGTTGCCAACCTCTCTGCGTCACATAAGGAGCTACAAAGAGTCAATGGCTTACGTAAGTGACAGTGTTTTCATTGTAATTTTGACTAATAACAAAGGCTGCAGCTTCAACAAAAGCAGAGAAATTC
>NW_027688965.1:0-362 GCF_054177405.1 Leptonychotes weddellii | reverse complement strand
GTGGCCCGGTTCGCCGCTGCGCGTTGAGGGTCCCGTCTTCCAGGTCCAGCGTGGGCACTGCAGTGAGCTTGTCCTTTCCTCTTCTGTGCCTTTGCTCACGGTTTACCTTTCACTGAGAATCCTACCTGTTCTTCAGTGTTCAACTCAAATGCTTCTTCCTGACGGCAGCTTCACTGGAGAGCCGTCCCTTCCTCTGAATTTTGGTAACATGGTATCTGTTTTTCGTGAGGCCCTTAGACTTACTGAAATGTAGTTTTTGCATGTGGCTAGCCACCCCTCTTGGACCAGGTGCTTTTTCTCGCTCCCACTCTCTGTCACATGATGCCTGAGACACAGTGGGTGTCCAGTGAGAAATGAAGGAG
>NW_027688964.1:0-362 GCF_054177405.1 Leptonychotes weddellii | reverse complement strand
CTGTTTCAGAATTTGCCTTCCATTAACCAAACTCAATCACATTTCACTTCCATTACACGTATCCCAAGGACCAAAGAGCAAATTTAGGGAAACTCTGCTCAGCGGTCACCAGGAAAATGGCATGTTAACTGTAACTTTCACTTTTGAGTTAAAACGACATATATGAGGGGCACCTGAGTGGCTCAGTCGCTTAAGCCTCTGACTCTTGATTTTGGCTCAGGTCATGATCCTGGGCTCCTGGGATCGAGCCCCACATTGGGTTCCCGGCTCAGCAGGCAGTCTGCTTCTCTCCCTCTCCCTCTGCCCACTCACGCTTGCACGTGTTCTCTCTCACTAAAATAAATAAAATAAATCTTTTTTTT
>NW_027688963.1:0-362 GCF_054177405.1 Leptonychotes weddellii | reverse complement strand
TTTCTGGGAAGGAAGTCGGCCCGCCCCAGACGTTCGTGTCCTTCATTCTGCTTCAAGTCTGGGTTCTATAGCGTTCGGAGCCCCCGTTGTGTCTTTATAAAGGCAGGCTGGCCAGGTGCGCACAAGGGTGGGCTCCAGGTGGTTTCCAGGAGCCCGGGACCTGGACCTGACCTCTGCTGCCTGCCCCTCGGGGCTCCGTGGCCTGCAGCAGGTTCTCTGCCCTTGGGGGCCATGCTCAAGTGCTGGCTCTCGGTGACGAGCCGTGGGGAGGCCCTGATCCCTGCGCTCCGGGCAGAGCCTCTGCCCCCTCTCCATCCTGGGGATCAGCAGGAAGCCCCCTAGTGGCGGGGTCCCACTCTCCC
>NW_027688962.1:0-362 GCF_054177405.1 Leptonychotes weddellii | reverse complement strand
TTTTGAATGAAGTGCCGCTGGGCATTTTCAGGAAAACCCCTGATAAACAGACTTGGAATGGATGTTTACTCCTCCTGATCCTCTTCTGCACAGCGACCTAGTGTCGGTGGTATTCCCAACTGTGAATGTATATAGTTTGGGAGGGAAATCCCTTTTGTGTGAGGTGGGGACGGAAGGGGCCCCACGAGGACTCGGGGTCTGGGGTGGGCGCCGTGAAACAGCTTTGGATTTTCAGTGGAATGAATAAAACATAGTCTTACTCACCTGAGGAAAAAAAAGGAAAGCAAAGATTTTGCTATTTCATTTTTTAGTTCTAGGGAATTTTTATAATATTGTAAATAACTTGGTGTATAAGAATAGTA
>NW_027688961.1:0-362 GCF_054177405.1 Leptonychotes weddellii | reverse complement strand
GAAGGAAGGAAGGAAGGAGTGAAAGGAAGGAAAGAAAGACTAACATCTAGAATTTTGCAAAAGGTCTTTGGGCTTGCTTACTATGCATGTTATATGGTTCTCATTTAATTTGCTCTTTTAGATTATTTATGGGAATGTAACTAGAATCTTATTTTTGAGGTGCCAATTAATTTTGTCATATTGCTTTGTATAGTTTCTGATCATTGGATCATTATTATAATTTGTATGTAAAAATTTGCTTTCCAAAACTTGAGAACTATCAAACTATGCTGAATATCTCCTTCCTTTATCATCATAAGCTCCAAAATGGCCCAGTTACATCTACATCATGAATGTGTCATTCTTGCTGATATTTTATTTTC
>NW_027688960.1:0-362 GCF_054177405.1 Leptonychotes weddellii | reverse complement strand
GAATGGGCATACTGTCCATTAGTTTTCTTTCTCTGCTTTTCTAAATTATTTATTTTCCAGGAACATTTTACCCCAGTTGACCCCAGTGTAGAAGAGAATTGTACAAATACTGCGACATCCACCACTTCTCCGGGAGAAGTAGCTCGGACAAACGTAGAAGGTTAAACACCAATTAAAACAGAAAATGCTGAGTGACCATCTCATTCTTGTTACGTGTTTCTCCCAAGAGGCCACATTCAGGGTGGGTGGGGAGGTGAGCTTTGCTGTGCAATCTGCTAATTTCTCATTTGTTCTTGTTTACTGTGGGGGAAAAAAGGTTGTTTTATGATAGCAGGTAAAATTTCTTTTTTTTTTTTTTTTTT
>NW_027688959.1:0-362 GCF_054177405.1 Leptonychotes weddellii | reverse complement strand
TGTGGCATTTTAGAGAAGACATTTACTCCATTGCATATTTTAAGTAACTAAGGATAGCCTGATCAATAGCACGTTACTGGAAAGAATAAAGAAAGCATAGCTTTCTTTAAGGAGTGAGTCGTTTGGGATCACGGGGAAACATTGAGGTCTGACGAACATTGTGCAATCCCAAAAAAAGCATCGTCACTCGTTCCAACCCAATGCCTCCGCCAGCATGAGGAGGGGCTCCAAAGCGGAAGGAATCAATGTATGCCTTAATTTTCTCCAAATCAATTCCATGATGTAAGGCTCGCTCTGTTAGCAGCTGAGGATCATGTATTCTTTGAGCTCCTGATAGTATTTCTTCTCCTCTCATGAACATA
>NW_027688958.1:0-6993 GCF_054177405.1 Leptonychotes weddellii | reverse complement strand
GCAGTCGCTTAACCAACTGAGCCACCCAGGCGCCCTGCTGTAATAAATTTAACCACTTCCTTCTGTGTAATATCTTTTTATACCCATCTCTTCCTGAATTGATCCTATCTTCCCTATATTCCCTTGATTTATTTTCTTTTTCTTGTTTCATTTTATCAAGTCACAGCTAATTGTTTTACAAGTAAAAAGTGAAATATCTTTAGGGAGAAGAAAAAACTTATGTTTGGACATTACACTATACACACTAAAAACAAGTGACATAAACCTCTCAAGCTCTTAAAAACATTCAGATTCACAAGTTCCAGAAAGTATCTAGCTAACTCTCCGTTCTCTTATCATGAAGCCTGCTTTCCCTCAGGCAGAGAATCATAGCCAGTTAACATTTATAATTCAATTTGCCTTAAATGCATACAAGTATTACAGCATATTTTCCCATTTTTCATGGGGATTAAATATGAATTTTTAGAAGGCTTGGTGAACAATTATTTATAACACTGTTTCTAAAAGATTAATGTATTCACATTTTCAATCATGGTATCTACAGCTGAAAGCTGAACATTTAATCTACAACTGGATTTTTAATTTGGGGGCTTACAATGGCAAATACATCTCTCATTCTAAGTATTATTAAGTTTTCCTTGGTATTACAATCTAGTGCATTCGGAGGTTAAATAATCACAGCTAAGGGACACTGGACAAATGAGATGGCAAAAATCTTTTTCCCTGACATTTAGACATAACAAGCAAAACTCAGTTTAAGTAATCGTGATCCATTTAATACCACATTTAAAGACTGATACTTAGTGGTTTGTCAACTGGCTTTTTCAAACAGACCAAAAGTTTTCTTTCCTTATTTTAGATTCAGGTTGAAGAAATCAAATGTGATAAGATAAAACAATAAAAATAGAAAATAGAAAAATAATTTACTGATGATTGAGAAAAATATGTTTCCATGAGGTAATTTGGACTTTTTCTAAGCAGCTAAATTTTGTAATTAATATAATCAGTTGAACTTATTGCTGATACATTTTTGGTTTTTTGCTACATTATATATGTTGTCTTAATTATTACAGAAATCCTTGAAAATTTTTCAACAAAATATTACGGTATTTTACTTGCTACAATATTTATTATTGCTTTTGTTTTTATTCAATTCTATTGATTAGGAGAAAATGATAGAAGAAAGTTAAAATAAAGTAGTAGTTCTAACTCTGACATCAAATGGCTATGTGCTTTCAGCTTAGATTTTAGAGAAACTTTTTTTCTTTCTTTCTCCTTTCTTTCTTTCTTTTTTTCCTTCTCTCTTTCTTTCTTCTTCTTTCTTTTTTTTTTAAGTAGGCTCCACACATAATGTGGAGCCCAACGTGGAGCTTGAACTCATGGCCCTAAGATTGAGACTTAGCTGAAATCAAGAGTAAGACACTTAACTGACTAGTCAGCCAGACTCCCCAGGTTTTAGAGAAATTCTTATCACATAGGAATGTTCTGAATCACATGGGAAAATATCTATTACAGATGATGAATACTCAAGGTATGATGCAAATAAGATATTAGGTTAAATTCTCAGTGCTCATCATTCCCAATTAGTTTTCCCCTTTATCATAACTTTAGACCATCTTTTGAAGTCTAGTCAATTGGTTCATATGTGTCATTGACAATTACAGGGAAAAGGCAAGAAATGATAGATTTAAGGAAATCTGTCCACATTACAGGAATAATACAAAAGGAGAAATATAAAAGGATTATGTTAATAAATTAACATTTACAGTTACTATGGTTTTTTTCTTGTTGCTTGTACATGATGTATAATGTATTTACAATTACAAATCCTAGCAGTATATCATTCTTTAATGTAATTAAATCCCTTTTCTCCCTGATGTATTTGTAGTCAACTTTGATCTGATGACAACTCTGCATTTGAAGGCAATATTACCAAGGGCATAATTATCTCGTAGTCATAAAATTTTTCTAAAACCTTTCCATGAAACAACCAGGATGTCACATCTGTTTTCTGCTATTATTTTCCAGTGTTTCACAGTTGTCTCCTTTTTGTCTACATGTGAAATTCTCATTCTGGCAAAGATTGATGGGAGCATTTACTAAATACAGTGAAATTGAGATTCTCAGAATGAAAATTGGAATTTTTATTTTTTGGAATTCAATTGGAGACATGGATTTGGAAACAGCAAGAAAAAAATAGTCTTTTTAATGGCCAGTTGATAAAAGAAAAACAGCTCGGAAATTACAGTCCCTACTACTCTGTCCTGGAGCCAATGAGGAAAAAAGACAATCAAAACTTTCATTATCATTGAGTTTTATCCAAATTATGTAAATAAGCATGTAACAGCATTAAAATTTGTACTTCAAATATGCTCACTTCAGCAAACGTTAACTGAGGAATTATTAACTTCTAGGCACTGACTTGGGGATTTGAAGTTAAAAAATAATTTTTTGTTACTACTCTCAGAAACCTCCCATCACTTTAGGAGAGCTAGATTCCAGAGCAAAGACAACAAAGTTGGAAAAAGAATAAAAGTCACATTTGAATTGAACAGGTATTTCATAGGAAGTATATTTCAGACAGAGAGAGTAACATAAACAAAGGCACAGGGTGTGAGGTTCCATGGCTTATTGAGAGAATGATAAATAGGAAGGCCAGAGTGTTGCAGACAATTGACAGAGGAAAGACTATACAGAATATGTGTCTAATAATATAGGGTGATATATGTTGAAAATGACCTTGAACATCATGGTTAAGGTTTAATTTATTTGATATTTAATGAAAAAAAATAAAATTCTTTTTAAAAGGGGAGATTAGATAACCACATCTGACTTTTGAAAAAGAATGTGTAAGGGTTCCACAGATACGATACAGAAAAATGGATTTTAAAAAGAGATAAAAGAATGTCACTCAGGAGGCTATTGAAATGGCCCAAATAAAATATTTCTAGATTAGGGCTATCAGTAGGTCTCATCCAGAAAGATGGTTCTAAAGCCAGTTTGCTCATCAGATTTGGAGGAACTCTAGAACAGGATCTACAAATTTCTATAATGGGCAGATAGTAAATATGTTTGATTTGGTCTCTATTGCAACCTCTCACTTTGCCCTCAGGGAAAGCCATAGAACAATATGCAGCCAAGTGTGCATGACTAGGTTTCATTAAAACTTTATTTACAAAAGCAAGAAGGAGGTCCGATTTGGCCTGTGGACTGTTGTTTCTCTACCCTTGTTCTAGAATAGAGAAAGTTGAAAGATCTTTTAGCTAAATAATTTAAGGTTAAATAAATGCTTGATATTACTGTTAAAGTGAACATGTTATTCAAAGTAATTTATGGGAGGTGGAAACCAAGTACTAAAGTAAGCAGTGAATATGGATTAATAGAAAACAAGAATGGAAATGGAATGTCACAACTATATTTAACAGTTTCAACAGAAGAGAAACTGAAAAGATAGTAGCAAAGTAGAGCCAAGAGGAGGCCAGTTCTGGCAAACCATCACCTAGGAGTATGTGACATTTAAGGAAAAATGCATTACTTCTTTCAGACAGGTGTTTGGGAATCAAGACAAGGAGGTGAAGAAATCACTCTCTTTTTGTAATTCATTGTAAGTTCATATAACACAAGCAGTGAGTTTAGAATGGAGATTTGCAATTGGGAAAAGGGCCAGTGAGAGCAAGAGCACCCTAGACTGAAATAAGAGAGAAGAGAATGAAAAGCACACTTGAAAGCAAGGCTGTTCTTTGATGGGGCATCGAAAATCCTGGGGCTAATAGTTCAGGGATGGAAAAGACAGGAATGAATGGATATTGCCAGACAACTATGAATAGAATAATATCGTTCATTGTTGGTTCTATTTAAGGAACTTGTTAACATTAGATTCTACTCAATGTTGTGAGCCCTGGGTGGGTAATCTGAGAAAAATTATGGAAAGTATATTCTATTATATGATAGTGTCAAAATAAGAGAATAATCCAAGCAGAGCAAACCGAAATTAATTTAGAAATTATATATTATATATAATTCAATTAAAAGGGCATTACTATTTTGGGGGGCTGACACTGAGCAACTGTCACAGTACTGACACAGTATTCATTTTGCATTAAATACAGTTTTGTGATTTTTATGAATGTGGTATTTTTATTGTATAAGCATAACTTTTGAAATTATTATTTTATAGGTTTTGCTTCCCAGATTAGACTATTCATTGGCTGCTACCATTTCACTACAGCTTTCAGTCACCTGAAAAATAGCAATACTAGATAACAAAGTTATTATTTTCTTCTGAGAATGTAAATATTTTGTTAATAACTACCTTAAATTTTCAAATGGCTATGATAAATATCTCTTCAACTTATGGTGTTGGAAAAACTGGATAGCTACATACAAAAGAATGAAACTGGATCACTTTCTTACACCATACATAAAAATGAACTCAAAATATATTAAAGACCTAAGTGTGAGACATGAAACCATAAAAATCCTAGAAAAGAGCATAGGCAATAAATTCCCTGACATCAGCCATCACAACATTTTCTAGATGTCTCCAAAGGCAAGGGAAAAAAAGGAAAAATAAACTATTGGGACTACATCAAAATAAAAAGTTTCTGCACAGCAAAGGAAACGAAAAAAGTAAAAGACAACCAACCTACTGAATGGGAGAAGATATTTGCAAATGGTATATCCAATAAACAGTCCAAAATATATAAAGAACTTAAACAACTCAACACCAAAAAACCCCAAATAATCCAATTGAAACTGGACAGAAGTCATGAACAGACATTTTTTTCACAGATATACAGGTGGCCAACAGACACATGAGAAGAGGTACAACATTACTTATCATCAGGGAAATGCAAATTAAAGTCACACCAGTCAGAATGGCTAAAATCAAAAACACAAGAAAGAAGTGTGGGTGAGAATGTAGAGAAAAAGAAACCCTCTTGCATTGTTGGTAGGAATGTAAACTGATGCAGCCACTCTGGAAAACAATATGGAGTTTCCTCAAAAAGCTAAAAATAAAATTACTATTTGATCCAGTAACTCCACTACTGGGTAATTACCCAAAGAATACTAAAACACTAATTCAAAAAGATATAGGCACCCCGATGTTTACTGCAGCATTATTTACAGTAGTCAAATGATGGGTGCAGCCCAAGTGTCCATCAGAAGATGAATGGATAAAGAAGATGTAGTATATATTATATATTATACACAATGTATATATAATAGAATATTACTCAGTCACAGAAAAGAATGAAATCTTGCCATAACAAGGATAGATCTAGAAGGTATAATGACATGAAATAAATCAGTCAGAGAAAGATAAATACCATATGATTTCACTCATATGTGGAATTTCAAAAACAAAACAAATGAACAAAGATAAAAAGAGACAAACAAAGAAACAGACTCTTAAATATGAAGAACCAACTGATGGTTATCAGGGGGTAAGCTGGGCAGGGAGATAGGTAAAATAGGTGAAGGGGATTAAAAGTATACTTATTGTGATGAGCACTGAGTAATGTATAAAATTGTTGAATCACTATATTACACACCTGAAACTAATATAATACTGTATGGAAATTATACTGGAGTCAATTTTTTTAATAACTGTGTTAAAAAAAAAAAACTCTATCACTCCAGATAACTTTTTTGAACGTTACTGCCAGAATAATCTATTGCCATGGAGAAAAAGTATAACCCCAAATGGCTCTTTTTATCATCTTGTATTTTTAATCATTATTTTGTGTGAATAATAAAGTACACTTCAGTTTGCTGGTTTGTCATCATATTTGGAATGTATCTAAGGATGATAAATATGATACTACCAAATAAATTACTTTCGGGGATGCACATGAGACTATGTTTATATAAGAGTCATGCTTGTGTTTTTGTTTTTATTCATCCTGACCAAAAAGAGGAATCAATAGGTTTGATATTTTACTTTTGCTTTGACCAACAATGATCAATTACATTTTGATAAGTCCTTTTTAATACAGGCTATATTATTTGAATTGACTATTAATCACTTGACTTCATGTTGTTCCATTGGCAGTCCATCACAGCTAAGCTTCGGAATGGAAATAATATTAAAAAAGGCATATCCTTGCTTACACATCCCATCTGTTTTCTTTCCTTCTTTTCTTGTTCCCTTTATTTTTTCTTGCTTTCTTTTCTTCTTTTCGGTGTAACAATCAGTAACAAAACCATGGTACAACATCGTAACAATAATTTCTGTGGATATCAATTATGGACTTAGACACATGGAAAGTAACAGAGAACGTGTTTCCACTGTGAGTTTGACTGCTCTTTTCTTTGTCAGGGTAGCTGAGTCGAGTTAAAGCAACCTTTGTTTGTTTGCTAAAAATTATCATTGCTCTCAGTAAAGCTAGAAATATAATTGCTTTAAGATATGGAAAGCTGTGTTTCCAGAGACTAGAGGAAAAGCTCTCCTAATACTCTGAATATTGAAAATATACACATTCATCCATATCAGAAGATTTCTACCTCTCTGCTTATTAGAGTACTAAGAAGCTACTGTGATATTGAGAATTTTACTGTAGCATTGCAAAGGTCATGTATGTAGAATGAGTATGCCCCAAATTGCTGTCATATCCCTAGTCATCTAAGCAGCTAGATATAACTTCTGTTCATATTTTCTAATCCTTGTTTTACCTATTGAAAATTTACTTTTGCATTAACATTCTGTGACTTGAGGGAAAGGGAAGAGGACACAAATAACAGCTCAGAAGCATTTCAGTTATTTGACAGAGAAGCCTAAATCTCTAAAAACTATTTAGAAAGAGAAAAAAAAACATTTCTTGGAGAGTAATTCATAATTTTATTATGAAAAAAAATGCAGGGCCTGTGTCAATGTTTCCATCTTCTTTTTAGAACAGTAATAAATAAGCATCATATTTAAATATTTTATGATGTGTTATTGGTAGATTTTGGCATATGTTACATAACCAACAATATGTCCATCCAAGCTGC
>NW_027688957.1:0-362 GCF_054177405.1 Leptonychotes weddellii | reverse complement strand
TTGTCCTCCCGATTCTTGTCAAATATTTTTTAAGCAGTGGAACATCTTTTTACCGGAATCACAGGGAGTCTTCTCTTGCAAAAGGAAGAACTAAGGCTTGAAAACCATCAGAACTCCAGGGAACATGTTTTGTAAACCACTGGTTGACTGTGTGTCGGGTGCAATCCACGATTGTGTTGTGGTTATCTTTCCGTGGTACGTACCTGTGCTGTGCACCCTACCTTAGCCTTCTCTGTTTCCTGTGGAAGCAAGTAAGTATCATACCTGGATGGCTAGCCTGAAAGTGACAGAGCGTGACCTCAGCTCTTCACATCCCCACGAGACCAGGGGCACGGAGCTTCACTGAACTACAGGAGGTGCTC
>NW_027688956.1:0-362 GCF_054177405.1 Leptonychotes weddellii | reverse complement strand
TTTTTAAATTTTTTATTGTTATGTTAATCACCATACATTACATCATTAGTTTTAGATGAAGTGTTCCATGATTCATTGTTTGTGCATAACACCCAGTGCTCCATGCAGAACGTGCCCTCTTTAATACCCATCACCAGGCTAACCCATTCTCCCACCCCCCTCCCCTCTAGAACCCTCAGTTTGTTTTTCAGAGTCCATCATCTCTCATGGTTCGTCTCCCCTTCTGATTTCCCCCCTTCATTCTTCCCCTCCTGCTATCTTCTTCTTTTTTTTTTCTTAACATATATTGCATTATTTGTTTCAGAGGTACAGATCTGAGATTCAACAGTCTTGCACAATTCACCGCGCCTACCAGAGCACAT
>NW_027688955.1:0-362 GCF_054177405.1 Leptonychotes weddellii | reverse complement strand
CAGAATTTGTAATTATGTTGCTCATTTGTTTAGTTGTTTACATCTATCTCTTGGGTTAGGCTACAGTTCATATGAGGACAAAAAACTTGTTTGCCTCATTTACAAAGGTATTCCCAGCTCCTTTTAAAGTGTGTTATGTGAGTGGGGGGGTACTCCATAAATGTCTCTTGAGTAAAGGCATATTATTTCTCATGGTATTGTACCATAGGAAGGAAGTTCTGCATTTTTTAATCTCTATATTTGTGGCCCATTAAAAGGATCTATCCTGTATTAGATGTTGTAAATTGGTTAACTGATTAATTATAATTACTACATCTTCCCTAGATGCTCTCTCTTTTTAAATGAATGTAATTACTTGAAAT
>NW_027688954.1:0-362 GCF_054177405.1 Leptonychotes weddellii | reverse complement strand
TTCTCCCCGAATCACGTCCTCACTGTTGTTGACGACTAAGGGGCCATGTAAGTGTGAGTGTGTGCCTCGCTCTCCACCACTGATCCACGCGCCTCTCCCCTCCCCACACCGCCTGCTCCAGCTTCTCTCAGGACTTCAGAAAGCTCCAGATGAAGTCCTATGAATCTTGCCTTGTTTTTCTTCTTCTTTTTTTTTTTTTAAAGATTTTATTTATTTATTTGAGACAGAGAGAATGAGAGAGAGAGAGAGAACACATGAGGGGGGGAGGGTCAGAGGGAGAAGCAGGCTCCCTGCCGAGCAGAGAGCCCGATGCGGGACTCGATCCAGGGACTCCAGGATCATGACCTGAGCCGAAGGCAGTC
>NW_027688953.1:0-362 GCF_054177405.1 Leptonychotes weddellii | reverse complement strand
TTTTTTTATAGCTTGCAATATATATGAGTCATGCTCAATTTCTGTATTTGAGAAATAAGGTGCTGTAGAACATGTGTGTAGAGTATCCTCCCCATTATAAAAGCCTAATTCCATGAATTTCAAAATGCTAATATTATATTATTTAACTCTTACAACAAAGCTCCTGGGCAGGTATTTTTGTGTCCCTTTAATAGATGAGGAATATAGGTCACAAAAAGCCCAGGCAGCTTGTCCAAGGAACACAGACCTGTGACGTAGCAAAGCCAGGCTTATTTCCAGATCAGCCTGTCTTTGCTCCATGGGCTGCCCTTGACTTCTAATGGCCATAAAGTGTTGATTGCCACATGGTTATGATTTCAGGC
>NW_027688952.1:0-362 GCF_054177405.1 Leptonychotes weddellii | reverse complement strand
TGCCCAATGGAGCTTCAGCAATGTGATTAAAGGTCAATATTAAGATGATCTGGGAATAAAATGTTAACAATCTGGAGACGGCTCAAGTTGAATATAAAGCCCTTCTTTTATTAAATTCTGTTTTAGTAGGGTAGACCAAGTTATGCTGCAGTAGCAAGCAAAACACAGATCTCAGTGGATTAATACTAGGAAGGTTTATTCCTGAGGACTTCACTGGCCAGCTGGGGGTTCTGTTCTGCTTCACTGTGGTCTTGCTCTGATACCTGGCTGGGAGAACAGCCACCATCTGGAATATTGCTGGCCATATGCCAGAGGGAGCACCAACCTTAACTAAGCACACACTGGTGCCTAAAGCTTTCACT
>NW_027688951.1:0-362 GCF_054177405.1 Leptonychotes weddellii | reverse complement strand
ATCCCGGTAAATATCCTTTTTTTAATCTGTTGTTACACCTCTCATTCCTGACATTTAATTTAGACATCCTCCATTTAAAAAGAAAATGTGTGCATATAGTGGTTTGAAATTCTCTTTTTAATTTTAATATTATTTTTTCCCAAGCAGGGAATGAATGACTAGAAAAATTGAGATAAAATACTTTCTTTTTTTTTTTTTTTTTTAAAGATTTTATTTATTTATTTGAGAGAGAGAGAATGAGAGAGAGAAAGCACATGAGAGGGGGGAGGGTCAGAGGGAGAAGCAGACTCCCCGCCGAGCAGGGAGCCCGATGCGGGACTCGATCCCGGGACTCCAGGATCATGACCTGAGCCGAAGGCAGT
>NW_027688950.1:0-362 GCF_054177405.1 Leptonychotes weddellii | reverse complement strand
TTTTAAAGATTTTATTTATTTATTTATTTGAGACAGAGAGAATGAGAGACAGAGAGCATGAGAGGGAGGAGGGTCAGAGGGAGAAGCAGACTCCCTGCCGAGCAGGGAGCCCGATGCGGGACTCGATCCCGGGACTCCAGGATCATGACCTGAGCCGAAGGCAGTCGCTTAACCAACTGAGCCACCCAGGCGCCCCTGTTTTATTTATTTTTAAAAAAGAAGATGTGTGCTCTGAAATTACCCTTGCAGATAATCGGCAGTCACATATTTTAAGGGTGGGGTGGGGTGGGTGGGTCTTGAGAACATACACTGGCTCCATCCTTGCTAGTGGCAGGATTCACTCTTTGTGACTCAGGGTTTAC
>NW_027688949.1:0-362 GCF_054177405.1 Leptonychotes weddellii | reverse complement strand
GAACTATTGAGTTTTATAAGGTTTTGTTTGGATTGTTAGTCACAGGAAGAAATCAGAAGTTGAGATCTAAACTGGAGTTGGTCAGAATTTATAAATTAGCAGAGTTGTTGAAATAGTTTGTATCTGAATAGTTTTTCTCTGAGCTTATTCTTTGGAAACTTACGAGGCCACCAAGCAAACTATGGTCAAGCTGTTTCAGCTTAAACAGTCTTCCTGTATTTAAAGTTTGTGGTTTCTGTATAGTTTATCTGGTTGGCAAGATATAAATGCTTCACCTTTCTCACAGTCATACTTCTTGGATTCTACTTCAACCGTATCTATGGGACAGACCACGTCCTTGACCATGTGATCAATCTAGAGCT
>NW_027688948.1:0-6993 GCF_054177405.1 Leptonychotes weddellii | reverse complement strand
TTTTATATTTGCACTTTATTGTTGAAAAGTATTTTGCACATACTATCACAGTTGCTTCCTACCCGGAGTCTTCTTATTACATAAAGAAACATACCTACATTTTCCTTATGAGGTTGTGAGGACTCATGGAGGCATGTGGACTCGAATTATCTATTTGTTTTAAAGAGGGAATACAGAGACACATCAAAATTGGGTTATTCGCCCTAGGCCTTATAGCAAAAATTTAATAGATTTATAAAATAAAATGGTACATATGGACTCGGGAAGGGCATTCAGTTGATTATTGTTCAGTGTGAGGTGATAACAGGACCCTAAAATAAAAGTATCCATTTAGGAAAATGGTAATCAGTGTGGAATTGAAGCCTTGTACACAAGGGTCAATCAAATAAGAGTAGACATTCAAGTACAACTCCAAGAACTTAGCACTGGGGGAAGCCTATGTGTAGAAGAAGACAGGAGAAGAAAAGAAAAAGAAAGAAATTATTTAGATGACGGACATTAAAATACATACAGAAAATAGAAGAAAAAGAAAAGGAAGAGCTTGCAGGCAAGGTAGAATGACTTCCAAGATGGGTAGTTATCTACAAAGTTATTTGCTGCTCATTTCAGAGAGAATGAAGACTGGGGATAGAGATCAGATAGGAGAGAGGATATATAATAAAGCACATTGAGGGATTATATTATAGTAATTAAGAACCTAGGTTCTGGAGTTAGATCTAAATTCAAATCCTGTTCTCTATTTAGCTATTGTGGGAATTTGGATGACTTGCATTTTAAATCTCATTTACAACAAAAACAAATGTGATCAAATGTAACTACCTTTTAGAATTGTGGTGAGGATGAAATAAGGTGGGGCATGGAAACAAAAAAAAAAAACCTACTTAAATTTTAAAGCAGGGATATGGTCACATTTGTACGTTGCAAACACTACTGTCTGCAATGCAAAGTTGATGTTAGACCCAGAAGACAGAGGGGAAAGAAGACCAGTTGAGAATGTGGTGAGCGTCTGGGAGGGAAAAATGAAAACAGTCAGGTACAATCAGCAGAAATGAAGAATAGTACAAAGATTGACAAAGGAAGTGAGTACAATACATCTTAAACCCAGGAGCAATTTGTTTGAGAAATCTGGGTTTTGAGTGAGCCCCCATCAGTGATGATAATCAAAGGCAAATCTATTTAATCCAAGGCTTGGGACATAATAGTATGACATTTGTGTTTTCTCTGTTGTGGATTATGAAGTTGGAGGTATTATAGCAATCGGGATGCTAAAGATGAAGTGTTATGAGTGTGCTCTTGAACTATGTATCTGCAATATGTATTTCCTGAAAACAACTGGTCTGTAGTGCATCCTGAAGTTAATATTTGGAAATATAAGTTATATTTACATCTAAATCACATTTTAGTGTGGTAGCATAAAGGGGAAAATGTTTTCACTGTTCCTGGCAATAATGCTATATTTTACCTTCACTCTGGAGTTTTAGATAGAAAAATAAAGTGTTAGCAAAAAGAAATTAAATGGCTCTGTTGTGATATCTTCTTTGCAGTTTATTATTTTTTAATCCAAATTTCATTCTATGTGTGAGCCTTCTATGAAAAACAAAAAAAAATGTAGAGAGACAGATTCAATATCCTTCTTCTCCTTTAGGAATTCATTTACTGATAAAATGGCTATTCTGTCAAGAATTATCATCATAAAAAGAGACATCAAAAGAATCACTTTCTCTATTCCTTTTCGAGCAAATTATTTCTGCTGTTCTTTCATTTGGCGCTTCTGTGAGACTGAGACAAACCTTATAATGGAAGACTGCATTTCAGCCATTTAGAGTCTTGGTACCAGGGGCTGGTCAACCTATTGGGCCAAGCTGCTTAACTATTTAATTACTTAAATATTTATGAGAATCTTTGACATGGAAGAATCTGTACTTTCTAAAAAAAGATGCATACTCTAACTTTCAAAGCATATAAAGTTATCATGAGAAAGATCAAGATGAGACAGCTACTAGAGGTCTCCTTGAGGATGACCTCTTAAAGATGGTCAAGCTATGCTACCTGATGAAATTTGTTTCATGGCGCCTTGGCTAGACTCTCAGCAAAACAACTGTTTTAATACACATGTGTTGAATCACTCTTTATTGCAATGTCACTTTGTGTAACTGTTGATGCTCTTTCATTAAAATTCTATTGAGTATGGTATTAATATCATCACATCAGCCTTCTTTCATTTATATTTGGTTATCTTGCCCATGCCTCTTATTTTATTTTTAAAATTTTTGTGAATTTTTGTGTAAGAAGTAACCTCGAAAGCAACATATACCTAGGGTTTAAAAAAATCTCATCTGAAATACTCTATCATAATAGGCTTATCCTACTAACATTTATTGTGGTTAATATGTTAACACTTGTTTTTTCTGGGTTTTTGCTGTGCTTGGGTAAAGTTTTCTTCATCCCCCCCTTTTTAAATATGCTTTTCTCCTTTACTAGTTTGTAAATTTGAGATAATAATTGTTTTTTTACAAATCAATTATTTAATTAATTACTTTTTTTAGACAGAGAGCACATGAACAGGGGAGGGGCAGATGGAGAAGGAGAGAGAACCTTGAGCAGGCTCCACGCTCAGCATGGAGTCCCACATGGGGCTCGATCTCACCACCCTGAGATCATGACCTGAGCTGAAATCGAGTCAGATGCTTAACTGACCGAGCTACCCAGGCACCCCTAAGATAATAATTTTAAATGTTCACTGGTTACACCTAAAATTTTAATATATAGACCTTACTGTACATATTTGTAACAAGCCAAAATTATTTCATTCTATTCTGTTCCTTCCAAGTGGATAAGGACCCCCACGTATTTTAATGCCTTTTTTTTTTTAAGATTTATTTATTTGAGAAAGAGAGAGAGTGAGAGAGCAGGGGGAGGGTAAGAGGGGGAGGTAGAGGGACAAGCAGACTCCCTGCCAATCTGGGGCTCTCATGACCCTGTGATCATGACCCGAGCTGAAACCAGGAGTCAGACACTCGACCGACTACACCACCCAGGCACCCCTGTTTTAACACTCTTAACACTTCATCCACGTGTTCTTTTTTTATTGTTTTCTAAAAGTTTCAAGCACAAATCAGTTATTATTTTACAGCAAATATTGAATTAAACTTACAAATATATTTCATTATTTTTTATCACACTATTTTTTCTTCCACCAGACTCCATACTCTTGCCTTTTCTTTATGTTGAAGTACCTCCCTTAGTAGTTCTTTCAGGAAAGTCTATGGATGCTAAACTCCCACTAGTCTGATTTTTTTTTTTTTCTTACTTCATCCTAACTCTTGAATGATAGTTTAACTGGCTACAGAATTCTAAACTGTCAGTTATTTTTCACTCAACATCTTGGAGATACTACTCCACTATATTCTGGCTCATACTGCTGTTGATGAGAAGCTTGCTACTTATCAGCATCCGTATGTATGCAATTTGTCTTTTTATCGGATAATATAATTTTTTTAATTTTCTAATTAATGTTTTGTCTTTAACCTTAATGTTTCACAGTTTTACTAAAATGTGTATAGTTATATATTTATTTTATTTATTTTTTTCTTCTTAGACCTCAGTGAGCTGGATTAGTCTGTGGACTACATCTTACACTTCAGAAAAATCCCAGCTGTTATCCCTTTCAATATTGCTTCTTTGCCATTCTGTTTTCTTCTTACTGGATGCCTAGTAAATAATTATTGGTGTCTTTTAATCTGTTCTCTGTAACTCTGAAGAGTTTTCATCTTTTAAAGTACCCCATCTGCATTCTGAGTGAGTTCCTTGGTAGGACCTTCCAATCTCAATCCTTTTTGTTTTTGTCTACTTATTTATCAATATCCTTTATTCTTTTTATGAATGATATTCTCTCATTTATATCTTTGGAAATTTAAAATTCTTTACTTAAAAAAAGTAAGTTATTTTTGTTGACTGCCCTTTTAGCATGATTGTTTCTCACTTTTTTTGTTTCTTTGTATTTTGATTTTCAGGCATATCTTGATTGAGACTTCCATCCTCTTTCTTCCTCCTTGCCTCATGCCTCATTTACACTGAGATTTCTCTTTCTGTTGGTTATGTATTGATCTTCACATAAGTCCTTGAGATTGTTAAAATAGCACCTGGTCTCATAGGGGCAGCTTAGGAATCCTGACCTATGAGCACAACTGGAATATTGGGAATCCAGTCATTGAGCCATTGTGGAGTTTAATCTGGGCTCTGGCTGGTGAGGTTATGAGGTTATGTCTGCTTCCTCCTGGCTGCTTGGGGAAAAGCGTCACATAAGCCATCACGTCAGCTAGTGAATGTCAGCTGCAATGTATTTTAGCCTTCTTTCACCAATTGAGGAGCATTAGCAACCTCTGATATTAAGATATGAGTTTGACGTCTCTCTCCTTCTATGTATGAGCACTATTTTTTCTGATATAATTTTAAATATTGCCTTCACCTGCCTGCAGATTTAAGGCCAAGCAACTGCTCTTTTTAAATACATTTTACCCACTATGTTCTTCCCCATTTACTCAAATATACGTGAGAGAAAGTAAACCTTGGATCATTGGTGTTATTCTTTTTGACTTCTAAACATCTAAATTGCGGATCCAAGACCATGACTCCTGTTTCTGTATCTATAATAATTCTGCTATGTCCTGCCTCAATAGAAAAATCTAAGATCTGAGACACCTGGGTGGCTCAGTCAGTTAAGTGTCTGCCTTTGGCTCAGGTCATGATCCCAGGGTCCTGGGATCGAGTCCTACATCAGGCTCCCTGCTCAGCAGGGAGTCTGCTTCTCCCTCTGCCTGCTGCTTCCCCTGCTTGTGTGCATGCTCTTTCTCTCTCTCTGGCAAATAAATAAATAAAATCTTAAAAACAAAAATCTAAGACTTGGCTTCATATCTGTTTATGCAGGTAGAGTTCTCTTCATCTTTTTTTTTTTTTGATGCCTTCTGACTATAAAAGAGGGGGATGTGTGATTCAGTTATATCTAGATTTTATATTTGGTAACTCCCAATATAAAAACTCATAAACACACACACACCTCACTTTTGAGAAGAAAAGAAAAAAAAATGTAAACAAATGGGGAAATGCAAGATGGCTAAGATGGAACACTGACATAGTAACGGTATGCTGTTTTTTTGTTTTGTTTTTCAATTTATTTTGTTTTGTGTTTTGCTTTTACTTCTGCTCGATAACAATGCACACTCCCAAAAGTAACGTTTCCTTTAATCAGGCCCAATACCTTGGAAGAAAGCCCATGAGAGCATGGCTGATGATTGAATTCCCACAACTTTCAAAATACTAGTTTCCCTTGCTGAGCTGTCAGCCATCAAAGGCAGAAACTATAGATTGCTAATACATGGCTATAGTCTAAGTGGTACAGCATATTCCTTGGTCTTGAAGAAATTGAAAAAGAAATCCCAAACTGCCCGTAGCTTGCAGTGGTTTCATGTTCAAAAATGGAGAGGAATTTCCGAATAGAAAATTTATGACTGATGGAACCTAAGTAGAGTGGCAGAAGCTCATATGGAAAAACTATAAACAAATCTCAAGTGAAGGTCTTACCCAAGCCTACAGATTCGATATCTTGGGCTGAGGGTCCAGGGGTATATTTCAAAGTTAACAAACTGATACATAAAACCATTCTTGTGACAGCAAAGGCTGCCTTCCCCAGATCTATTTAAATTGCTCTATTCCTAAGGGACAGCAGAAGCCAATATTTAATGTCTGTGTGTGTGTGGTCTGCCTTGCTATTTTTCCTTTTTTTTTTCATTTTAAATCCAATTTTTTAGCGTTTGTTCTGGTTTCCCCAATTTCAAAGTACTTCATTTTTTTTAGAGTACTTTTAGGTTCATGGCAAAATGGAGCAAAATGTACACAGTTCTCATATACCCACACAAGCCCACTCCATCAGTCTCTCCCACTTCAACATCCCACACAAAGTAACATTTGTTATAATCAGTGAACCTACAATGACATATTATCATTCAAAGACCATAATTTTCCTTAGGGTTCACTCTTGGTATTGTACATTTGTTTGGACAAATATGTAAAGATACATATCTACCATATAGAGGAGTTTCACTGCCCTAAAATCCCTAGTCATCGCTCCCTGCTTCCTACCAACCACTGGCAACCACTGATTCTTTAGTGACTCCATAGTTTTGCCTTTTCCAGATTGTTATATAACTGGAATCCTACAATATGTAGTCTTTTCAGATTGATTTCACCTAGTAATATGCATTTAAGTTTCCTCCATATATTTTCATGGCTTGATAAATCATTTCTTTTTAGTGCTGAATAATTTCCCATTGTCTGGGTTTACCACAGTTAATTTACCCATTCACCTTCTAAAGGACATGTTGAATGCTTCCAAATTTTGGCAGTTATAAATAGAGCTGCTATAAACATCCATGTGTAGACTTTTAGGTGGATCTACATTTTTAATTCATTTGGGTAAATATCAAAGAAAATAATCGCTGGATTGTATGGTAAGAGTGTGTTTACTTTTGCAAGAAATGGCCAGTCTGAGACATTTCTGCAAAGAAGACATCCAAATGGCCAACAGACACATGAAAAAGTGCTCAACATCACTCGGCATCAGGGAAATCCAAATCAAAACCTCAATGAGATACCACCTCACACCAGTCAGAATGGCTAAAATTAACAAGTCAGAAATGACAGATGTTGGCAGAGATGCAGAGAAAGGAGAACCCTCCTACACTGCTGGTGGGAATGCAAATTGGTGCAGCCACTCTAGAAAACAGTATGGAGGTTCCTCAAAAAGTTGAAAATAGAGCTACCGTATGACCCAGCAATTGCACTACTGGGTATTTACCCCAAAAATACAAATGTAGTGATCCAAAGGGGCACGTGTACCCCAGTGTTTATAGCAGCAATGTCCACAATAGCCAAACTATGGAAAGAGCCAAGATGTCCATCAACAAATGAATGGATAAAGAAAATGTATATATATAT
>NW_027688947.1:0-362 GCF_054177405.1 Leptonychotes weddellii | reverse complement strand
ACGCTTCTCCCTCGGGCGGAGGCCAGGGCAAACCTACAACCCACGGTTCCGGAGGGCTGGGGCTCTTCCCCTCCTTTCTATGGGCCTTGGCGGGAATGCAGGATGGGACGGTGGGCGTGGGGGAGGCAGGGATGCTGGTGCTGGAAGACCAGGGGTGGTCCCGGGGTCTCTGCAGGCCGGTGGTCCGGACGGCAAGCAGCCCCCCGGGCAGACTCTGTGCGGCCACGGGCTTTCCCCTCCCAGCCCGCGGCCCCGCGATGCCTCCCACTCACGCCAGGCTCCTTGCACCTCTGCCTCAGAGCATGCCTCTCTCCTGCCTGGGATATTCCCCCACCCCCGTCTGGAAGCTGGTTCTCATCCTT
>NW_027688946.1:0-362 GCF_054177405.1 Leptonychotes weddellii | reverse complement strand
TTTATTTATTTGAGAGAGAGAGAATGAGAGACAGAGAGCATGAGAGGGAGGAGGGTCAGAGGGAGAAGCAGACTCCCTGCCGAGCAGGGAGCCCGATGTGGGACTCGATCCCGGGACTCCAGGATCATGACCTGAGCCGAAGGCAGTCGCTTAACCAACTGAGCCATCCAGGCGCCCCGAAACTAAATATTTTATTATAAAAGTAGAACATGACAAAATGAACACATAGAAGAACTTGGCTAAAAATAAAATTAATAGTCTGGAATAAAATGTCATGATTTCTTAGAATTTGTAGCAAAATGATACATAGAGTATAAGATAAGAATCAATCCAGGGCGCCTGAGTGGCTCAGCTGATTAAGC
>NW_027688945.1:0-362 GCF_054177405.1 Leptonychotes weddellii | reverse complement strand
TGGAGACATGGCAGGGCCAGGCTGTGATGGGTTGTCGACAGGGACTGAATCTTCTGCCTCCTACTCAACAAGTTTTATTTTATTAGGAGTTTATTTTTAAGTTATGGAAGGAAGAATCAGTGCCATTATTATCACGCTAACAAAATCAACAATAATGCCTTGACGTCCTTTAATTCTTAGCCCTTAATTATTTTTTTTTCAGGCAAAGTAGACTTTAATACAAAAATTGTTACTAGAGCTAAAGAAGGACAGTTTATATTTGTAAAAGATCAATCCAGCCTGAAGATGTAATTAAAAGCACATATTCACCTATCAATACAACCGTTAAATTCATGAATCAAAACCTGACAGAACTGAAAAGA
>NW_027688944.1:0-362 GCF_054177405.1 Leptonychotes weddellii | reverse complement strand
TAAGACTGATGAATCACAGACCTGTACCCCTGAAACAAATAATACATTGTATGTTAATAAAAAAAATTAAAAAAAAAAAAGAAATGAAGTGTCCTTATTTGGAATACTCAGATTCTGAAGTGATGAAATAAAGTTCTTTCTCTACATCAGGGAGATTCATAACGTTGCTGAAGAAACCCAGAAACCGGAAAACTAGATACGTTTAATTATAAGCTCTCTCAGAGTATTTTGATAAAAAAAAGGATCTGTGTGGCAATGATTGTAGGGGACAAATAGCAGGTGTGAAATAACCACATTTCATCACTGCAGCAAACGATATCAAACAGAAGCCTGATTTGCAAACCAGAGGCCATACAGCAAAG
>NW_027688943.1:0-362 GCF_054177405.1 Leptonychotes weddellii | reverse complement strand
GGAAACAGTTGTCATAACCAGGGATTTCAAATGGCATCATATCAAAGTTGATGATTGACCTGAAGATGCTTCAAGAAACCACTGACCATCTCAATGACACACTGACCTTTGCATAGCCTCCAGAGAAGGGTTAAGGCAGTCAATCCAAGAATTAAGGAAAACAAAATACGGGAATCAAAATCACTGCTGCTGTCATCATGCTGTCCAAGCATGACAGCTGCAGGGCCTGCCACCACCCTGGACTTCAGGGGCACTGAGAAAGAAAGGGCTGGCAGCCGTCCACCCAAGATGGAGTCACACAATTCCTACAGCAATTAGGCCTGGTAGCCACAGTTTAATTAGACCAACAGTATAAACTGGGC
>NW_027688942.1:0-362 GCF_054177405.1 Leptonychotes weddellii | reverse complement strand
TTGCCATCACACAATGTGCATTCTAGTGTGTGAGAGACAGAGAAATTAAAAAGAAAAATAGTGAAGTAAAGTCAGTTCTACTGTAACATTTTTGAGAATGTGTATTTGTTCTAAGGTCATATATAGGAATGTTAAGTATGTAATATATGTATATGTATGTAATATATAGTATATGTATGTATAATATATGTTATATATGCATATATTTGTACAGGCAACACATATGTGTATATGTATATGTGTGTATATATACATATGATATATGTATATATGTTGATATTATATAGATATATATGATACATATATATGTATATATACATATTTATACACACACAAAAGTATATACAAGGCAACGATTTGGC
>NW_027688941.1:0-362 GCF_054177405.1 Leptonychotes weddellii | reverse complement strand
CAATGTCAATCCATGGACTTTGCTCTTGGAATCCTAGAGGGGGACCTGGGGAATCAATCTGGAATGTCAATCCATGGAATTTGCTCTCGGAATCCTAGAGGGGGACCTGGGGAACCAATCTACAATGTCAATCCATGGACTTCGCTCTTGGAATCCTAGAGGAGGACCTGGGGAACCAATCTGGAATGCCAATCCATGGACTTTGCTCTTGGAATCCTAGAGGGGGACCTGGGGAACCAATCGGAATGTCAATCCATGGACTTTGCTCTTGGAATCCTAGGGGGGGACCTGGGGAATCCATCTGGAATGCCAATCCATGGACTTTGCTCTTGGAATCCTAGAGGGGGACCTGGGGAACCAAT
>NW_027688940.1:0-362 GCF_054177405.1 Leptonychotes weddellii | reverse complement strand
GTGGCCCGGTTCGCCGCTGCGCGTTGAGGGTCCCGTCTTCCAGGTCCAGCGTGGGCACTGCAGTGAGCTTGTCCTTTCCTCTTCTGTGCCTTTGCTCACGGTTTACCTTTCACTGAGAATCCTACCTGTTCTTCAGTGTTCAACTCAAATGCTTCTTCCTGAGGGCAGCTTCACTGGAGAGCCGTCCCTTCCTCTGAATTTTGGTAACATGGTATCTGTTTTTCGTGAGGCCCTTAGACTTACTGAAATGTAGTTTTTGCATGTGGCTAGCCACCCCTCTTGGACCAGGTGCTTTTTCTCGCTCCCACTCTCTGTCACATGATGCCTGAGACACAGTGGGTGTCCAGTGAGAAATGAAGGAG
>NW_027688939.1:0-362 GCF_054177405.1 Leptonychotes weddellii | reverse complement strand
TTATTTTTTAAAGATTTTATTTATTTATTTGAGACAGAGAGAATGAGAGAGAGAGAGCACATGAGAGGGGGGAGGGTCAGAGGGAGAAGCAGGCTCCCTGCCGAGCAGGGAGCCCGATGCGGGACTCGATCCAGGGACTCCAGGATCATGACCTGAGCCGAAAGCAGTCGCTTAACCAACTGAGCCACCCAGGCGCCCTAGCTTCTTTTAAAGAACACTGTACTCTACAAAAAGGCCCGCAAGTCCCTCCTCAATTTTCTTACATGACTATCTGGGTGTTAGGGTGCAACGGCTGTGGGATGGGTTCCCTGACGGCACCTTTCAGTACGTCCTGAGGAAGATGATCTGTCCAACAGTTGAGG
>NW_027688938.1:0-362 GCF_054177405.1 Leptonychotes weddellii | reverse complement strand
CTTGTTACTCTGGCAGGAGTAAATTCTCTTGGGCTTCTGTTAGTGGATACAAATAACAACGCACTCTCCATACACACTGAGGTCATGTCAGGTTTTTGTTGTTGTTGTTGTTGTTTTATAGAAGGGCATAGACTCATAGGTAGTTAACTCCAGAGGGGTCCTTA
Source organism: Leptonychotes weddellii (assembly GCF_054177405.1). Lineage (NCBI taxonomy): Eukaryota > Metazoa > Chordata > Mammalia > Carnivora > Phocidae > Leptonychotes > Leptonychotes weddellii. The sequence goes on along the minus strand of NW_027688938.1, from coordinate 198 downwards.
GAAATAATCTGGTATAACAGTCTTTTTTTTTTAAACGAGAAAATTAGTGTCCATGCTAATCAAGGGATTTGCCCAGGGCACATGGTGGGTTAGTGGCAAAGTCAGAACTCAAATTCTGATTTCTCCACAGTTAAGACCAGTGCTTTTATTTCCTTACTGATATTTACGGCAGGGGGATCTTTTTTTTTTTTTTTTAAT
>NW_027688937.1:0-6993 GCF_054177405.1 Leptonychotes weddellii | reverse complement strand
GGGTTAGCCTGGTGATGGATATTAAAGAGGGCATGTTCTGCATGGAGCACTGGGTGTTATGCACAAACAATGAATCATGGAACACTACATCAAAAACTAATGATGTAATGTATGGTGATTAACATAACAATAAAAAATAAAAAATTAATTTAAAAAATGTGTGGGGGTAGCTATTTTCAGTACAAAGCCTACTAAGTGTTTATCTTAACAGGGAACACATTGGCAATATTCAAATATTTTCTTTATTTTAAGATTTTATTTATTTATTTGACAGAGAGAGATAGAGTGAGAGAGCGCAAGCAGGGGGAGTGGGAGAGGGAGAAGCAGACTCCCCACTGAGCAGGGAGCCCGGTGTGGGGCTCGATCCCAAGACCCTGGGAACATGACCTGAACCAAAGGCAGACGCTTAGCTGACTGAGCCACCCAGGTACCCCTCAAATATTTTATGTTTTTTCAAAGATTTATTTATTTTAGAGAAAGAGAAGGGAGAGTGTACACGTGTGGGGAGCAGGCAGAGGGAGAGAATTTTCCAGCAGATTCCCTGATGGGTGTGGAGCCCGATGCATGAGATCATGAGATCATGACCTGAGTCAAAACCAAGAGCCAGATATTCAACCGACTGAGCCACCCAGGCACCCCAATATTCAAATATCTTTATCTCATTTTAATTATTCAGAATAACTTGGGGATCCAGGAAAAGCCAAGAAGACTGATGGCAGATTCATCAGTTTTTATTAATGATTATAAATTACATTTCTTAGAAAAATGTGCAGCTTACAACAGCATGCACAAATACCCCTCTCCAGGGAGTTTAGAGAAAGACACTGCTTTTCCGAAGAAGGTCATTAGAGTGAGTTTTTCTGCTTAGGATGATAGATCTCAGAGTGCTGGTGAACAAAAGGCCCTTAGCTATTGAGGCCAACACCTTTATTTTACAGATAAGAAAGACACTGAGGCCGAGACCGGAGCAACTGTTGACCAAAAGTGACGGAGCAAATCACTGGCAGACCCAGGAGCAGAACAGAGTCTCCTGGGTCCAGCACTCTTTCCTCTCAGGGTCAAGTAAAGTAAGTGGGTGTAATTCACTAGGGTTGTACAGTAGGGATTGGTCTGGACTATGGTGAACTAGAAAGAAAATGACTTGGAAAACACACACACATCAACAGAATGGACTTGGCTCCTGGCTTTTAGTATGCATACCCTGTTACATCAAATATCTTATTAAGAAACTCCAAAACATATGTAAGTGGCTTACTTTATTTACATTGAGCAGATGACTTTATAGTTTTAATAAACGGGCTCTGAAGATCATTTAACTCAGTCTCCAGTTAACATATCTTTTGCAGCCATCAATCTCACATCCTTTCAGTGACGGGGGACTTGCTACCATACAATTTACCACATTTGATTGGCAGACAGCCCCAGCCATTACAATTCTCCTTATCAGAATAAAACCAACTTCTCTGCTAGTTCCCCTTACTGGCCAAACTTTTACCTTTGAAGTCAAACAAGAATAAGTCTTATCCGTTTTAAAACTGACAGCTTTTGAAATACATGAAGATGTTTTGCATGCCCTTCCAGATTTTCTCATCTCCCTTAACCATTCTTCATATGATATATGATATTCAGCTGGGTGGTGTGTTCAAAAAGGTGAGGGAAAGTCCCTCCAAACCAAAATAGCTCTTCTGATAGTCCATCATCATGCCTAAAACTAATCCAAGGTACTAAAGTATTCAAAGACATGTCAAAAGAAGTAGAGGAAAGGTTCAGAAAGGAAACATGGGGAGGGTATTTGAAGTTAATATTAATTATAATGACACCTAACATTTATCAAAATCTTACAATATGCTAAGAACTCTGCTGAAATCCCTTGTAGATTTTATCATGTTCAATTCTCACTGTGACCCCAAAGGAGAGGAATTGTGCCCCCATTCTATAGATGAAGAAACTGAGTCTCAGGAAGGTTAACTGGCCTGCTCCAGGCGACTCAGCCCCAAAGTATCAGAGCCAGGATTTCAACCACATTTATCTAGTGTCCTTACCTGCATGAAGTATTAAACAACATACCAGAATTTGAGTCAAAACACTTAGATGTGAGATCAACCATTGCTTGCTGACCTGAGTGATTGACTTGCCCTCTTTGAGCCTCTGTCTTTCTGTTCTTTCACTTCTGAGCCCTCTCTTCTATTCATAATATCCATTTTCCAGGTGAGAACTGAACGCTCTCTTGTTAAGAATATTTTGTGGTTCCCATTGACTAAGGGATGGAAAGAGAAAATGTGTGAATTCCTTTGCATGAAATGAGGACCTTTCTTCTCCAAGTCCCATACTTTTCCATACTTTCCATACTTTTTCGTAACACTTCGTTCAAGCACCTGATATTCTAGATATTCTAGACAGCACTGGACTGCTTGTGTCTGCCAAACTTGCTGTACCCTCTCTTACCTCTGTGTTTTTCTCTCTGCCTTGAATGGTTGTCTCTTCCCAAAGAAACTAATTTTCAAATTGGAGCTCAAATTACCGCCATCCCTTTCACTCCCTGACTCTACCAGAACGAATTCATCCTTCCTCTGGCTCCTTAACCACTTGGTTCATATCTTTATCGCTATCATCCCCTGGGCTATGGAATATGTGTGTCCCCCCAGAATTCACCTGCTGGAATCCTCACACACACTGTGATTGTGTGAGGAGGTGAGACATTTGGGATGTGATTAGGTTGTAAGGGTGGAGACTTCATGAATGGAATTAGTCTTCTTATAAAAGAGATCTCTTATAAAATAGATCCTAAGGTGGATTAGTGACGGTAGAAAAGGGCTCCCTCGGCCCTTCTACCATGTGAGGTTACAAGAGAAAAGTCTGTGACCTGGAAGAAGCCCTCACTCGGCCTTCTTGGTCCCCTGATGTCAGAATGCCAGCCTCCAGAACTATGAGAAATAAATACATTTCTGCTGTTGAGAAGACATCCAGTCTCTGGCATTTCATTATAGCAGCCCAAATGGACACTCTGTTTACATGCTATTTTAGAATGTGAATTCCTTGAAAGCAAGAGGCATATTTTTTATTCATCAGGTTTTTATTCCCAGTATATAACACCGTGCCTTGAACATTAAAAAAAAATGAAGTTAGCCCCTGCTATGTGCATGATGCAAGGCATGCTATACCATTGTGGCCCTTGGCTACTTATTTAATGAAGAAACAAATGTACAAAACCAGAAAGACTGGGCTTCCTTCCTCCACATCAATTAACGCTTTATGAAATGTGATGAATTCCATTTGCTACAAAACAACGTCCCTTAAATGACTTTCATTTGGGTATTGAGATGTACTTTCACGTTCAGAGAGCAGAAGCTAAAACCAGGTGCCCTGTCGTTATTACCACCCCTGTCATTACGGTTATGATGATGAATTGGAGATTATTATTATTTTTATTATCTTAAGCAAATGAGTTTTCTTCCTTCCCCCCACAGAGCTTCCAGGAATGTCTCTTGTGTGTTTCCAGCTGCCCCATCTTGTTTTGACACTTCTGCCAGGGAGCTGTGCGGAGAGGGAAGAAGAGGAAGGATCCAGAGGCTGACCTTGGACTCAGGCTCGCCTGCTGGCTGCAGACTGCCCTGTGGCCGCCACCACCACTTTGGCTCTCCCTCTGCTGCACTCAAGGCCACCATTGATCAGTGCACTGAGTGTTTTACAGCTGCAGCCTTGGACGGGCCTCCAGAAAAATTGATTGCAGTCAATTCCCAGCAGATTGAGGCACATCGACTTGTGTCCTGGTCCCACCAATGAGCCCCTTGACTCTCCTGTTTTAATTACTCCAGTAGGCCTTCTGGGTATTAGCCGGGTTGGTGAGAGAGAGAGAGAGGGAGAGGGGGATAGAGAAAGGGGGGCTGCAATGAAACCACTTTCCCCAGAATAGGGTACTTTCTTGTGCCAGGAAATCGGGTCACATTTGTTGATTGTGGAATGAGGATGTGGATTATTAGAGAATTTGATTAGAGGATGAAGAATCAAGTTGAGTTCAAGACCCAACTCAGCCAACAAATTTGGTAAACTTGGCAAGTTATTTCACATAGCTGGGACTCAATTTCACATCTATAAATGAGAAAATTAGTAAAACAACCTTAATAACTTTAAAAATACATAAATATAAATAAAACCATTGCCACTACTACAAAGATGGTGATGGATGCTATGTCTATTGAGAATTTGGAGGTGCTAAGTTCCATAATCAATGCTTTATACAAATAATTTTTTTCTTAATAATTTTCTTTAAATCACCCTATCATACAATGTAGGGAAAATATTTTTTTTCTATTTCATATAAGTGGACATGGAAGCTAAAAACCTTAGGCTCTTGTCCAAATATATAGCATTAGGGATCAAACCCAAGTTTCTGCAGACCCAGAGCCCTTATTCTAAAGTGTCTATATAAAATACCGGGGAGCTTACAAACCACGTTCACATCAATTCTCCTGATTTCATGTCCAACCTTGCAGTCCTATACATGCATAGTAAGAGGTACATCTAATACAGGCACTTCGGCTTGGTAATCACGTCATTAAAAAATCACAAATTCCATTTCTTTCTCAGAACAAAGAAAGCTCCATGCCCCCAGTATTTACACATCTGCGTCTTTGCTTTTAAGACAAAGCAGAAGTATAGAATGACGGTTGTCTCCACCTTGTAGATCACTCTCATCAAGGCTTCAAACTCATTTAGCAATTGTTTCTCACAGTGTGAGCAGCAGACTACCTGCATCAAAATCTCCTGGGGCACTTGTTCAGAAACATATTCCTGGTCCCCTTCTGGCACTATCTAATCAGAATTCCTAGGGCAGAGCCCCAGGACACTGCATTTTAACAACGGCCCTTGGTGATTCTGGGGAGCACTAATGTTTGAGGACCACTATGACCAAAAACCGTGGTTCAGCCAGAGCTTGAATTCAAGATAATATATCACCCTGATGTTACCCCAACAGGCCTTGCATATCATCATCTCATAGGGTTTTAGTATCTTTCTCACATTCTTTGTGATCTGAACTCTTGCTTGTCTACCCATCAGCCAGCCCCACAAACCCCCCTCTCCCTAGCACCTGCTTCCTTACACATAATACTCAGCTTATTGAAGGAAATATACCCAGTCCTTGAGGATGAATCCTAATTTATCTAAGCCATTGGGCCATCTCCATTCTTCTTGGCTGGGGGTTCACTATGGATGAGAATGTGATCTAATTCTGGCTAATGGGAGGCAAAGCCTTTGCGGGGCTCTCCTGGGAAGCACTTCCATTTCTCAGAAAATAAAACTACATAAGGAGAAATTTCTTTGCTCAATCCCCTCCCTTTCTGCTTTTTTTTTTTTAATTTTTATTTATTTGACAGAGAGAGAGACAGCAAGAGAGGGAATACAAGCAAGGGGAGTGGGAGAGGAAGAAGCAGGCTTCCTGCGGAGCAGGGAGCCCGATGTGGGGCTCGATCCCAGGACCCTGGGATCATGACCTGAGCCAAAGGCAGACGCTTAACAACTGAGCCACCCAGGCACCCCTCCCTTTCTGCTTTGGACACAGACCTTTGAGGATGTGATATTTGAAGGGACTATATCTTGCAGCTATAAGATAACCAACACAAGAAGGAGCAGTCAGCATGGTGAGGGTGGTAGGATAGAAAAATGCAAAGCGTCTATATCTTTGAAGATAAGCTTAGAGCCACTTAGTCAATCCTGAGATGAACTGACTCTGGTCTAACTATATGAATAATATATATAACCTTTGGGTTAAGCCTTGTTAGTCAATGGTTAAGTCACTGTTAGATCCTTTATTGTGGCCTAAAACATCTTAACTTTCTCCTTACACAGTCTTGACCTTTTGCATTTCTCCCTTTCAAAATCTTTGTAGAAAAATTATTTTAAGTCTTTATCAACCCAGCATGCTATTCATTCCAAGAGAGACTTAGATGAAGAGAAATTAACATGGCCATCCGACTCTGCTGTCAAATATCTGATGTCAAAACTTATCTTTGGCAGATTCTAGATTGCAGTAAATTAATAGTAGGATCTTCTAACCAGAACTGGTCCTGTAGATCAGGGGTCAGCAAACTGTGCTCCACAGCTCAAATCAGGCCCACTGCCTGTTTTTGTAAATTAAGTGTTATTGGAATACAGCCACACTCACTTATGAACACATTGTATATGGTTGCTTTTATACCACAAAGGCAGAGATGAGTAGTTGCCAGACACCAAAGTCCCAAAAGCCTGGAATATTCCCTCTCTGGCCCTTGATATAAAATGTTTGCTGATTCCTCATACAAATAATTCAGTTGTTGGTTAAAGAGGAAATCTTGTGTTTCAGAACCAGATGGAAAGGGGTCATCCCATTGTAAAACTTTAAGCATCCAAGTTCTGCTCTCCTCCAAACAGAAGGACAGCCCACTTCATAGACAGGAAGGGTATCTGTAAGCAGAACTAATATTTCTCCACATAAAAGAACCCCAAATCATCTTCAGCCTTTGGAAAGGCAGAAGAGTAGAGAATAGCAAGACTCAAACACGGATGCATATCGGAGAGGTGACAAAGCCCATGGGAGACACGAACATAACCACGAGTGAAGCTGGATCAATTACTGAGATTCAAAACTAAAAGCCAGAAGTAATAGGTTTGGGGAATCAGAACTAGAGGGTCAGGCTGTCCAGCCTAACTCAATGAACTTCAATTTTTAGGTTTGAGTTGCCCTTTAACTTGCTATGAAAGGGATTTCTAGGGCCATTCTGTCATATAAACAGCTGTTGAACTTTTACATCAACATGGATGGGACTGGAAGAGATTATGCTAAGTGAAATAAGTCAAGCAGAGAAAGTCAATTATCATATGGTTTCACTTATTTGTGGAACATAAGAAATAGCACGGAGGACATTAGGAGAAGGAAGGGAAAAATGAAAGGGGGGAAATCGGAGAAGGAAACGAACCATGAGAGACTATGGACTCCGAGAAAGAAACTAAAGGTTC
>NW_027688936.1:0-362 GCF_054177405.1 Leptonychotes weddellii | reverse complement strand
TCGGGCTCCCTGCTTGGCAGGGAGTCTGCTTCTCCCTCTGACCCTCCTCCCTCTCATGCTCTCTGTCTCTCATTCTCTCTCTCTCAAATAAATAAATAAAATCTTTAAAAAAAAAAAATCCTATACATTTCCAATAATCTGAACAGCTTCTCTTCACCATGAACTCAGGAAATCTGAAGCAAAACTCCAAAGGTAGAACACACTGTTTAGGAGATAGAATGTTCCCTATTATTGGAGATGTCTTTCCTCATGTGAACATTCTTTTGGTAAGATGATGTAGAGCGAATTTGAACACTAGCATAAGGTTGGACTAAATAAGCTTTAGTTAAGGTCCCATTAACAATGAGATTCTATAATTTATT
>NW_027688935.1:0-362 GCF_054177405.1 Leptonychotes weddellii | reverse complement strand
TTGCAAAACGAGGAAGCACGGCTCAAGTTTCTCTCTCCTGTTTTCAAGAGTGCTGGCAGGATGTGCGTGGGGTCTGGTGCGGCCCGAGCTTCTTTCCCAGGGTCACTGGCACTCTTTCCCCTGCAGTCTGGGATTTCTAACAAGGTGCTGGGGGGTTGAGTGGGGGGGGGGGGGACCAGGGTACAACAGTCACTGTCCACATGGCAGTCACTGAAGGGTGGCGGGCCTCCTCAGGTGGTCCTTGAGGGAGAGATGGATGCCTCAGGACTATACTATCATTTGTATAAAATGAGAAAAAAGAATATATAGTGGACCCTTGAACACAGGTTGGAACTGCGTGGATTCACTTATACACCGATTTT
>NW_027688934.1:0-362 GCF_054177405.1 Leptonychotes weddellii | reverse complement strand
TTTTTTTTTTTAAAGATTTTATTTATTTATTTGAGAGAGAGAGAGAGCACAAACAGGAGGAGGGGCAAAGGGAAAGGGACAAGCAGACTCCCCGATGAGCAGGGACCCTGATGCGGGGCTTAATCCCACAACCCTGAGATCATGACCTGAGCTGAAGTCAGACGCTTAACCGACTGAACCACCCAGGTGCCCCAAGACCATTATTCTTTAAAAAAGCATTACCACATTATCACTTCACCTGAAAACAATTAACATTAATTCCTTGCTATCAAATATCCAGTATTACTTTTTTATACAGTTTGTTTGAATAAGAATCCAAATAAAATCCAAATGCATACATTTGAGTGTACAATGTTTCTCTT
>NW_027688933.1:0-362 GCF_054177405.1 Leptonychotes weddellii | reverse complement strand
CTTCACATACAGTAGACGGGCTAAAATATTTTTTTTTAAAGATTTTATTTATTTATTTGAGACAGAGAGAATGAGAGAGACAGAGAGCACATGAGAGGGGGGAGGGTCAGAGGGAGAAGCAGGCTCCCCGCCGAGCAGGGAGCCCGATGCGGGACTCGATCCAGGGACTCCAGGATCATGACCTGAGCCGAAGGCAGTCACTTAACCAACTGAGCCACCCAGGCGCCCCTAGACGGGCTAAAATATTAAAAACACTTTCCAAACTAAGTGTTGTTGAGGATGGGGGGGGACAAGTGGAAGGCTCCTACATTGCTAGGGAGAATGTACAATTGCAACTACTTTGGAAAACAGTGTAGCGTGTT
>NW_027688932.1:0-362 GCF_054177405.1 Leptonychotes weddellii | reverse complement strand
TGAGGCAGGGGATGCCAGCCGAGACCACCAGACAGGACCCACCGGGCTTGGAGAGCTAGTGCTCTGAGAGATGGAATGGAAGGCTTCCTGGAGGAGGAGGAGGGGCTTGAGCTGGGTCTTAAATGACAGGTGGATTTGGAGAGGTGGAGGGAAAGCACCAAGGAAGATGACAATCCTGGGAAGCCAAGTCAAACAGGTCCTGGTTATGGAGGTCTGGCCCAAGACTCTCAACACTGCAAGCCTGTAGCTGGTTCTAGAACACAGAGAAGGTTGATGGGTGTCGCCCAGGCACCCCTGTCTCCATGGGCAGGCCACTCTCCCATCAGCCCCAATGAGCTCCACACAGTGGGGGGGGGGGGGGG
>NW_027688931.1:0-362 GCF_054177405.1 Leptonychotes weddellii | reverse complement strand
TGAATAGAACAGAGCCACACACTAGATTTTGGGTGTATTTTGGTCTGTTAGAAGAAATTACCTCCCAAAATTGTAAAGAATGAAAAACTTATACATATATATATATATATATATATATATACACATACAAAAATAAGGGTCCTAGAGGAGCAGAGAACTCAGAGCCCCACTCCTCAGTGAGCCCTCAGAGAAAAGCAGTCAATCACTCCTCTCTCCCTGGTCTCCGGCCACACTCTGTGCTCACCTGGCCTGTGACTGAGTGTTTCTATCCCTGGCACACAACCTCATTTGGAGTCTCCAAACCCAGCAGATTCCTGCAATGTGCTCCCGTGCTGCTCCTCCTGGGGGAGGAAGAGGAGTCT
>NW_027688930.1:0-362 GCF_054177405.1 Leptonychotes weddellii | reverse complement strand
TTGTCCTCCCGATTCTTGTCAAATATTTTTTAAGCAGTGGAACATCTTTTTACCGGAATCACAGGGAGTCTTCTCTTGCAAAAGGAAGAACTAAGGCTTGAAAACCATCAGAACTCCAGGGAACATGTTTTGTAAACCACTGGTTGACTGTGTGTCGGGTGCGATCCACGATTGTGTTGTGGTTATCTTTCCGTGGTACGTACCTGTGCTGTGCACCCTACCTTAGCCTTCTCTGTTTCCTGTGGAAGCAAGTAAGTATCATACCTGGATGGCTAGCCTGAAAGTGACAGAGCGTGACCTCAGCTCTTCACATCCCCACGAGACCAGGGGCACGGAGCTTCACTGAACTACAGGAGGTGCTC
>NW_027688929.1:0-362 GCF_054177405.1 Leptonychotes weddellii | reverse complement strand
TGGAAGAAACCACAGAGAAGTTAAAGTTAAATTTTAGGGAAACCACAAAAATGATTAGATTATGGAATTCTCTCCCTGGAGAAGTAAAGAAACCTTGCCACTACTAAAATTACAACTGGGGAAATTTAAGAGAGTAGAGACAATAAAGGAATTTTAAACAGAAAGGAGAGGATATCGATGACCTTTGATTTTTTTTTTTTAATAGCATTCTTGGACACCAAACTGCTTGGAGACAGCAACCTTTCTTCTGAATTAACTGTAAATAAATCAGAAACATATGTATTAAAATTCTAAAAATGACCCTGGTCATCCCTAATGGGGTGGGGAAATTTACTCATTAAATTCCAGCTATTTTCAATTTA
>NW_027688928.1:0-362 GCF_054177405.1 Leptonychotes weddellii | reverse complement strand
TTGAAGATCTACTGCTAACCCTACTCTGATTCTGAGAAGTAACGCAATGTTCTATTCGGAAGTACAGCAGATAAAAGCAAGCAAAACCACCTATAGTAACATCACCCTGTATCACAAACCATCAGCTGTTCTCGGGGCCAAAATAATTTGTTTATGAAGTTCCGGGTTTGGGATCACTTTTGTGTGACCTGTAAACTGACCGTGTATTGGCAGCAGTTCACATCTGCTACACAGGAATTTTAGCACTGAATACATTTAAGCCCATATCTACTTTCCCACTTCCCTCTGTGATGTATTGCATATTTTCATACTGTTCTAAACATTTTTCTATAAACTCATCAAGTTGAGGTATCCAAAAATGC
>NW_027688927.1:0-362 GCF_054177405.1 Leptonychotes weddellii | reverse complement strand
GGGGGGCAGCCAAGCCGCGTCCCCCACGTGTCCTCAAGGCCCTGCGGCCGGACGTTAGCAAGGACTGATGGGCATGCCGGGTGAGAACCACCCCACCCTGAAAAAGCCGCAGCTCTCCTCAAGCTTGGGACCTCAGCTCGCTCTCAGAAGACTCTCAGTACATCCAAGGGGTGAGAGACAAAGGAACCAGAAAATCACTGAAACTTACCCTGATGGAATTCAATATTCTGCTCCCTTGGAGAGGGAGGGAACAAGCAGGTTGGGCTCTGGAAAAACCTGGTCGTTTTACCGTAAGTGTAAGATTGTGGGTTGAGATTTCTACCTCCTAAATATTCTCCAGCCCTTGTGCATATTTTAAGTGC
>NW_027688926.1:0-6993 GCF_054177405.1 Leptonychotes weddellii | reverse complement strand
ATAGCAGGAAGGGAAGAATGAAGAGTGGGAAATCGGAGGGGGAGATGAACCATGACAGACTATGGACTCTGAGAAACAAACTGAGGGTTCTAGAGGGGAGGGGGGTGGGGGGATGGGTTAGCCTCGTGAATGGTATTAAAGAGGGCACGTACTGCATGGAGCACTGGGTGTTCCATGGAACACTACCTCAAAAACTAATGATGTAATGTATGGTGATTAACATAACATAATAATAATAAAAAAATAAATAAAAGTAAGGTAAAGCAATGATTTATTGTTCAATGAGAATAGGTTGCAGAGAAATGTATATAGCGTAATTTCTTTTTTTAAAACACAAGCAACAGCTATCTATCTATCATCTATCTACCTATATCACCTATCTGTCTATATCTATCATCTATCTATCTATCATCTATCTATCTATCATCTATCTATCAATCACTTATCTGTTTGTGATTGCATGAAAGTGGAGAAAAGAGTAGACGCATATACAGCATGCTAACACTGGATATTCACAGGAGGGATAAAGCAAGAGGTAAGAAAAAAGTGTAAGAAAAATAAAATTTTGTGAAATATGTGAAAATGAGGATTGCAAAATTCTACCTATATAATTATTTTTAATATGTAGAAACTGAGTGTGCACATAGACAAGGACTGGAGTGTCACTAGAATATGCACACAGACCAACAATGGACATTAAAAAATAATCATTTTGATCAGGGATTGGTTTAGTAAGATTTAAAAAATTTGTGTAGTCAAATAATTTTTGCAGAAACATAAAATAAATGAAAACCACTGAAACACACTTATTTTAACTCAAAACTGACAAAAAGACTTAATCATGTATTCATTAATAGTATTTACTTGGCAAATCTTTTATTATTACATTAATAGCTATAACATTTTATGTTTCCCATATAAATGTTCATATATATGTGATTATATGTGTCTATTATATATAAATTATAATTTATCATTGTTTACTAAATTGACATATACTTTTAATTGAAAGGTGTAGACAATAAACATAAAAGTAATGTATATTCACTGTAAAAACTTCAGAAAATTTAGGAGAGAAGAAAATAATAATCACTGATAAGTTTACCCAGAGATATTCAGTTAATTTTTTGCATCCATCCTCCAGATCTTTTTCATGCATGTATATTCAAAAATGGGATTATAATTTACTTCATTATCTACTCTTTTCACTTAGTAATAAATTATGGCTATATTTCCATGGTAATAAATATAGACTAATGTCATTTTTAATTAGATATTTAATATTTGATCATAGAGAATTACAGTAACTCATTTTATAAGTTTTCTATAAATGGTTATTTGGTTTGATTTTATTTTTTGAAGGATCATAAAAAATGCTGAGATGAACATCTTTATGTACACTTACTTTGCCCTTGTCCTATTGCTTCCTTAGGATACATTCCTATAAGTGATAGTGTTGGGTACCATTGTTCTTAAACTTACAAAACATTTCATTTCCTAATTCTCTAGAAGTTAATATTTGAGTACCAAAAATACAAGTAGATGAGAAGTCTTTTTTATCAGGACAGTGTATCATAGGAACAACCAGTATAAACTATAAAATTTTTTTCATGGTTAAGTGACCCATGTTTGTCAGTTAATTCTTCATTATATTTTAGGAAGACAAATTTGTATTTAAAAGCAATCATTATGAGGATCCATAACTTATGAAGGTCTATTAGCTATATTTCCAATTAGTCTTAATTACTTTTACCTCTGTAGGGGCCCAGGGCAGGCTGCCCAAAATGTGCCACAATGGCATGCTGATTATTTTGAATTGAAGCTGCTTAGGAAACAGCTGGTACAAGAACACTCAGACCATCCCCTGTCCCCCTGAAAGCAAGAAATAAATCTCCCACATGGAAGGTACTCCACCCTGTACTAAGAAGTAAAAAAATATCCTTATCACCAGGGATAGGAACTTCAAAGCCAAGAAAAACTGTAGAAACAAACCTTATTACTTTTTTACTAATCAACTACCTCAGCCAAAATTCTGCTTAAAATTCCTTACTAATTAAAGCTCCCAAACATCTGTTTTCTTTATCCTGTCAGTTCTTCACAAATTTATTGTCTCTGTCTAAAAAGTATAAAAACTGCCTGCCTTGGTCATTTCCTTAGGTCTCAATTTCAGTTTTGAGCCTCCATGCATATGTAGGAAAACTTCGATTTTTTTCCTATTAATCTGTCTTAATCAAATTTAATTCTTAGTCCAGTTGGAAGACCTTAAAGGGCAGAGGAAGAATTTTTCTTTCCCAGTATGAATTGCTAATGGTAAACTTTATAAAATGCACTGATATTTTAGACTATGGACTCTGAGAAACAAACTGAGGTTTCTAGAGGGGAGGGGGGTGGGGAGGATGGGTTAGCCTGGTGATGGGTATTAAAGAGGGCACGTTCTGCATGGAGCACTGGGTGTTATATGCAAACAATGAATCATGGAATACTACATCAAAAACTAATGATATAATGTATGGTGATTAACATAACATAATAAAATAAAACTAAATTTAAAAAAATAAAGTAAAATAAAAATGTATATTAAAAATGCACTGATATTTACATAGAAGTTGTTCAACTAGTATTTTGAAAGTATCTTACAAAGAAGATTTTTGGCAGCTGCTTTCCAGCTTTATGGTGAATGTGTAAGTATAGCCTATCAAAAATATCATCCATATCTTGAAGATACTTATATGTATTAGAAATAAATAATGGGCCACTATCCACCCTTTGTTTCTTTGGAAAAAAAAATTTTAAGAGAAAATAGAAGGGAAAAGAGCAATCAAAGAGGGTAGATGTCAACCAGTATAGTCTACTATGAACTAGGAATGTAGCTAACTACTTTCTCATGTAGTAATTCATTAGATTTTTCCAATGATGATAAGGGAAGGTAGACATTATTTGTTATAGCTGTTTTCTGTATGAAGAAGTGAGGTTTAGGCTGATGAAATGATTTTCTCAAGGTCACAATATGAGTAATTGTTAGAGTGCATATCCAAACCTATGTCAAAAAATAAAGTTGTTAACAATTTGAGCTTCCTAGTGATAGAATATATTGTCTCTGAAAGTAGTGAGCTTATCATCATGGGTCGTATTGGAGCAGATGTTGGTTGATTATATGTGAAAGATGTTATGAAAAGTATTCCAGTACAACTGAGAGACTGTACTTGCTCACTGCTCTAGGCCTCTTCTAGAAAGCTTAAGTATTTTGTTGAATTGAAAACAATGTACCAATTCTAACTATTGATACATCTTAAGCAAATATTAGGCCACAGAGTAATACTCAACTATTTCATTTTTAAGAGAGACCTAATTTCACATGTGAATATTACTTATAATTTCAAAACCAGAAAAATCTCAGCCCTATTCTAATGATCAAAATCTATATTGTGTAGGTTATTTTAGTTTTTAATGACTATTTGGAATGAATGGTGTTAAATAAATTTTAGTGGCTATTGTGCTAAGAACACAATTGTTTGGTTGATTAAACACTATCTCTTGATAAAGATTAACTCACGGTAGCCTAACAATTACTGTAATTCACATTTTTACATAGCTATTCTATTATTAAGGGATTTCTTAGATTTAATCTATCTGAAAAAAAAGTTACTCAGTGAAATGTTATATAAAATATAATAAAAATAAGTCTTCTCTTAATTTGGACAAAATAGGGTGCTTGTATGCTAACATATTCTACTACCCACCTTCCCCAGTTGGTTCTATTAAAAATAGTGCTGTAAAAAGAAATAAAAATCAAAAATAAATTATGCCCGTTGCAAAGCATCTCACAGAGAGGTTTTTAATGTGCAATTTAACAGTTCATGGAAAAAGGAATATTGCTGGAGGCAAGGAAAAGTCTTCCTCTGAAAATAAGTGAAACCCAGGTCATTATCAGCATTTATGCATTCACTTTGGGACATAGGAGATATTCAGAGCTGTGACTCATTTAAATAGATGATCATGTGACCGAATACTTTGGGCTTTGGAGTTGGAGCTAAAGCTTTCTATATACCAGTAGTTAGGCTTAAGGTTAGGGGTTAACCCTAGGTTAAGGGTTCTACCCTTAACCACTCTCAGTTGGCTCCCTTTAGTGCATATGGGTATGATTTGAGCTAAAGAGAAAGAAGCAAAGGGCTGGCTTCTGTTGTTTTGTGTAGGTAGTGTATTTGATTGAAAGCTTAGTGGATTTCAGGAAGAAACAAACCTAATTTTGAAGCAGTTGACTTCGACAAATTACTTATTTTTTCTGAGCCTTTCTTCATCTGTAAAATGGGTATAATAACACCTCACCCAGTTATTTTGAGAATTGAATGAAAAATGTTCACAGGAGAAAAGTGCACAGTATTTGACACACAGTAAGAAACGAATACATTTCAGCTTTTTTCCTCTTTGTCATTTCCATAATAGGACAACTCTGGAAAACTGTAAATACTATTTTTTTAATGTGTTCTCCTAGAGTTTAAGGAATGATATTCCCAACAACTTCAGCAGAAAAACAGCTATCAGCTGCATCGTTGGCAAAGTACCTCTTGATGCTTATCTAGAGGTATGTGAGCAAATACCAAAGGCCTGAAAGCAGCCAAAACATCAGGGAGGAGCAGCTTCTGGGGCTGTGGAGATGTCTGTCCAGACCACCCAGAAAGAGACCCTCTTTGTGGAAAGGGCCGAGTGAGCACTCTCTGTTCTTGCAGACTTGGGCGAAGGTGGAGCTTAGATCAGAAGAGAGAACACTTATTCTGTCTTAGTGAGTTCCTAGGTTCCTAGAAACTCTCCATGGAGGATCTCTACAGCTATGAGGGACTCTGAACTGTAACTTGGTCCTCAGACTCTTAGAGGAAGACGAGCAAAAGCTTAGAAAGTGGAGTTGCAGATTAAT
The DNA here is from genome assembly GCF_054177405.1 of Leptonychotes weddellii. Taxonomy (NCBI): domain Eukaryota; kingdom Metazoa; phylum Chordata; class Mammalia; order Carnivora; family Phocidae; genus Leptonychotes; species Leptonychotes weddellii. The sequence continues at coordinate 2,081 of NW_027688926.1, read as the reverse complement.
GTTAGTGACTGTTTTCAGAGCTATGAGCTCTCCAGCAAATAGCTTGAGTTATGCTTTATGTATCCAATATAGCGTATTCTATGATAAAATCTTTTACAAATTCATTTTAATAGCTTTCATTTACAATTAAAATTTAGATGGAATTGATATCTTGGCGAAAGTAGGTTTTTAAAAGATAAGACTCTAGAATATTTCTCTTTGAATATAATTTAATGTTAAGTATAAGAAAAAAAATCCCAGCCTTAAAAAATACCTTTTAATTAAATGCTACTTTTTATATTCATGTACCTGAAATGATTCCAACACAGTCCATACACCTGTAGTCTGTCTAGTGTGGCAGCAGATTATTGAAGCTAGTTTAGAAGTAGGAGGGTGTTCATAAGATTATCTACCACCCCTGTATTATAAAGTCTGGGCACTTAATTATTTGGAATATTTGCTGTATATGTGTAATGATAAGCAAGTCCTATGGAGCCAATTATTGCCTCCCCTTAAGTTTTCCTCAATCTCATGAAGAAGATCATCAACCTGATTCTTAGCAAGTGTGACAATTTTGAGGTAGTTACAATGAACATAGTAAATTTCCTAATTTGAAAGTGCTTCCTTGTGATAAAAGGACAATGGTTAAGAAATGTGACTTCAAGAAAGACTCCTCATAAAAGCAACTTAGAATATGAGTAGTTATATTTTAACTAAAATCTTTACTGATCAAAATGATAAGAAAGATTTCCTAAGTATCTTCCTGTGTGGCATACACTCTAATTAGAAAGATAAGTCGTGCATATTTTGATAAGAAGGCAAAAGAATTACATTTATTGATCACCTGCTATATTCTAGGCTATAGTAGTACAAGTGTATAATTTAATCTTGCAGAGGTCTTAGGAGGTAGTTGTTAAAAATCTGAATTTATAGGGGAGGAAACTGAGATCAAATAGGTCACAGAGCCAGTGAACTGCAATCCTGGGATTTGAAGCTGAGTCCATCTAACTTCAGAATCGGTTCTCTGAAAAAATCCTATACATGGCAGTATATAGCTATGTAGAATGCACTATCACATCACATATCCCGCATCACCAAAGAACGGGATGTTCTATACAATATGAGGTATTCAGTACAGTTGAACCCTACTACTGGTGCCAATTTGTTTGACATTTGAATCTGACTTCAAGTGGGAAACCAGAAGTTTATGTTTGTGAAAACTGTCTATTAATATTATTCTGAGTGAGAACTTAATATAGATTCAGTAAATTTAATTTACTGCTATTTCTACCTTAGTCCTGGATAGTTGATGTTGCTGGGTAAGTTTCAAATTACTATAGAGTTGTTGAGGAAATTAAAAAAAAAAAAAGAGGAAATGGTTTTCTACGAGTAGAACTAGTTTGATGATTCATAGAGACTGCTCAAACTTTGAGCTGGTTCCTATTTTTAGGAGTGAAGAGGAGAGATTTTCAAATCCTTTACCGGTCCAATAAATATTTTGTTTACAAAATACCTGAAATTGCAAATGTGCAGGTAGTAGGGAGGGCAAACAAAAACACTGAAACAAAATGGGAAAGAGCATGGAAAATGTAATGCTCATCCTTGATCCATCATGTATCTCCATTGCTTCTGATTTTATTCTCCCAAAAATCGTCTTCTGAGGTTTTTAGCAACAAACATCACAAACACTCATAAAGCTGTGCAGCTCTGTTAAAGCCAGGCCTAGTGCTTGGTTCAGTGGCCTTTCAAAGCAAAATTCTAGACACTGTCAACACATACTAGGTAAAGCAGTATTTCCTTTCACCCATTCTAAATTTACCTCCTGTTAATTTCGTTGCACCTCTCTTCCCCATTGTCAAGCAAAAAAAGAACATCCAGATTTCATAAAAATAATTTAGGCCCTTTAAATCAATACAGTCTAGATTTTTCTCTTTTCTTTGCCAGGGTATCTTGGAGTTTAATGATCTCTTTTAGTAATTACTCTTCTCTGGTATCAGCTGACTGTTGGGCCACAATTGACACACCACTATTCCAGGGAGCACAGCAAATGTAACATGAAGACTATGAGACTAACTGACATCATGAAGTTCTTTTTTTTTTTT
>NW_027688925.1:0-362 GCF_054177405.1 Leptonychotes weddellii | reverse complement strand
TTAAGATTCAAATAGCATTTATTACACAAGATCAAGTTCCCTTTACAAGTAATTTACATATTGTCACAATGACTCTGTGCCAATTGCTTACAATTTTGACATTGTGGGAGAGCAGCCAGCACTAATGCACAGGATTGAGACATAATTTATTGAGAATCTCTTCGCTATAGATGTTTAGGGAAATAGTGCAATATAGTAGAAGTCAGTGCACATAATCAGTGTGGTTCTTTAGATTATCCTATATTAGGATATGACAATGCAGTAATGGTTCTACCTGTTCAACTTCTGGAGCAGAAAGAGTCCAATACTAAGATGATTTCAGGTATACAGGAAGGAAGAGAGATGAATTTCTAGTTGACAAT
>NW_027688924.1:0-362 GCF_054177405.1 Leptonychotes weddellii | reverse complement strand
TCTCGGGTCAGCGCACTTCTTATCTCAGCGCACGTCTCCCCGGGCAGTGAGGCCTGCCTGGTGCGGGGGTTCAGCGCTGTCAACGCTGCCAGCGTCCTCTGAGGTCGGAGCTGACGCCACCACCGCGTGCTCCCCTGCGCGCCCCCCTGACGCGCCCCTGCACGCCCGGCTGACGCGCCCCCTGCGCGCCCCCCTGACGCGCCCCTGCATGCCCGCCTGACCCACTCCCCTGTGTGCCGGTTGACGCGCTCCCCTGCACGCCCCCCTGACATGCTCCCCTGCGCGCCCGGCTGACGCGCCCCCTGCGCGCCCCCCTGACGCGCCCCTGCATGCCCGCCTGACCCGCTCCCCTGTGTGCCGGT
>NW_027688923.1:0-362 GCF_054177405.1 Leptonychotes weddellii | reverse complement strand
TCACGTGGGGAAAAGAGATGGGCGAGCAAACAAGTGAATCATAATTAAGGAGGTGATAAGTGTTGGGAGGAAACATAAAGCAAGATAGAGGGGGGCGGCGCCTGGCTGACTCAGTTGGGGAAACATGCAACTCTTGATCTTGGGGTTGTGAGTTTGAGCCCCGTGTTGGGTGTAGAGATTACTTAAAAAAAAAAAAAAAGCAAGATAAAGGAAAAAGAGGCTGACTCAAGATAAAGGGAAAAGAGAATGAATATCAGCTACCCTGGGCACTTCTGCTGTTGCCTTCTCTCCATCTCTATCCTGCAGGAATGTTTTGCCTGTCCAGAATTATTTGTCTTGGAAAATTCCTTTTTTTTTTTTTT
>NW_027688922.1:0-362 GCF_054177405.1 Leptonychotes weddellii | reverse complement strand
TTTTTTTTTTTTTTAGTAGCCCTAATGGGTGTGAGAGATTGAGAGATAACACTCTGAAAATAAATATTTACAAATATTTTCTCACTCCTCATAAAAATACTATTTGGTCTTATTCTTACTATGCCTCATTTAAAAGTTGGTAAAAATTCATTTCTCTTAACTGGAAACTCATGGATCGAGTTCTGCAATCCAAGCTCTTTGACCTGAAATCATATATTCTCTCCACTATTTCGTTAGGTTGCCAACCTCTCTGCGTCACATAAGGAGCTACAAAGAGTCAATGGCTTACGTAAGTGACAGTGTTTTCATTGTAATTTTGACTAATAACAAAGGCTGCAGCTTCAACAAAAGCAGAGAAATTC
>NW_027688921.1:0-362 GCF_054177405.1 Leptonychotes weddellii | reverse complement strand
GTGGAGGTCAGCTTCCTTTGTGATCTACTTGTTATGTTTCTATAATCATGGGCTGAGTGTCAGGAGCTACTGTTTTGGTTTTTATTACCCTATTTTTGTATCTGCTGGGTTTCTAGTTGAAAATGTCTTTCTTGTTCTTTTGTTATGAATCCTCTAAATCTGAACTTAATGGCCTCTCTGTAAAGATAAGCTTTCTCCAGCATTGTCAAGATGGCCTTGTAAGAGGAGACGTATTTTGGACCAAGTAACCCAGGTATCATTCAAGAATACATTTGTCCAGTCCTCTTAGACCTTAGCGTAATAGAAATTTTTTAAAAGAAGGAAGATGAAACCTACATTTTCATTGCATCTTTTTTTTTTTT
>NW_027688920.1:0-362 GCF_054177405.1 Leptonychotes weddellii | reverse complement strand
CAATTCCCACAGGGCTATATGAAGAGGACCAGATTATACAATCAGGTACATTATAGGAGAGTAAATCTAAGTTTAGAGAAATCTGAATCTCTTATATTGAATAGTAAGCCTTACTACTTTATGTTCTGGAGAAAGATACTATCTTTTTCTTTCAAAGTTGTAGATAAAGGTTTGGCAAGTGTTTTTTTTTTTTTTTTTTTAATTCCATATATATGGTGCTACCTATTCAATTTATTAAAATTTGTATAAACATAATAATCAAACTAGTGCTCCAAACTTATGCTGTTCACGTGGAAGACACTACAAGAAGACACAATAGAGACTGCCTGGCAATAAGAGGTACAAATTCCTTCTATAGAGAT
>NW_027688919.1:0-362 GCF_054177405.1 Leptonychotes weddellii | reverse complement strand
TGGTGTCTTTCTATTCCCATATCCCCTCACTAGCTCTCCACTTAGTGCTGCACACTGCAAATGATAATCAGGCTTATCATTTTTTCTTTTATCACTTTCTAGTTCAATGGCTTGGAAGAGGTTAATAAAAGTCTCAGAGATGCAGCTCCAAATTTTCAAAAGAGAAATGCAACTTGCTAGTGTTGAATCAGTGTAGGCCTTCCTTTAAACAGCTGTAACCAGGGAGGGGCAGTGTTTTTTAGAATGAACATGATTTTAGTGTCTCACTCCTATGGCTGACTGGTCAGAATCATAATGAGAAAAATGTGGACATAAACTAGACTAACATCTAAAAGTTTTATAGCATCACCTATTTATAAATA
>NW_027688918.1:0-362 GCF_054177405.1 Leptonychotes weddellii | reverse complement strand
CTTGTTACTCTGGCAGGAGTAAATTCTCTTGGGCTTCTGTTAGTGGATACAAATAACAACGCACTCTCCATACACACTGAGGTCATGTCAGGTTTTTGTTGTTGTTGTTGTTGTTTTATAGAAGGGCATAGACTCATAGGTAGTTAACTCCAGAGGGGTCCTTAGAAATAATCTGGTATAACAGTCTTTTTTTTTTAAAGGAGAAAATTAGTGTCCATGCTAATCAAGGGATTTGCCCAGGGCACATGGTGGGTTAGTGGCAAAGTCAGAACTCAAATTCTGATTTCTCCACAGTTAAGACCAGTGCTTTTATTTCCTTACTGATATTTACGGCAGGGGGATCTTTTTTTTTTTTTTTTAAT
>NW_027688917.1:0-362 GCF_054177405.1 Leptonychotes weddellii | reverse complement strand
TCCCATTGTTTTTTTTTTAAGATTTTATTTATTTATTTGACAGAGAGGGGGAGAGAGAGCACAAGCAGGGGGAGCAGCAGAGAGAGAGGGAGAAGCAAACTCCCCGCTGAGCAGAGAGCCCAACATGGGGCTCTATCCCAGGACCCTGAGACCATGACCTGAGCTGTAGGCAGACGCTTAACCGACTGAGCCACCCAGGAGCCCCCCCCTTGATTTTTTTTAATTAAAGATTTTATTTATTTATTTTAGAGAGAGAGCACGGGGGAGGGCCAGAGGGAGAGAGAATCTCAAGCAGACTCCACACTGAGCACAGAGCCCAACACGGGGCTCGATCACACAACCCTGAGATCATGACCCAAGCC
>NW_027688916.1:0-362 GCF_054177405.1 Leptonychotes weddellii | reverse complement strand
TTTTTTTATAGCTTGCAATATATATGAGTCATGCTCAATTTCTGTATTTGAGAAATAAGGTGCTGTAGAACATGTGTGTAGAGTATCCTCCCCATTATAAAAGCCTAATTCCATGAATTTCAAAATGCTAATATTATATTATTTAACTCTTACAACAAAGCTGCTGGGCAGGTATTTTTGTGTCCCTTTAATAGATGAGGAATATAGGTCACAAAAAGCCCAGGCAGCTTGTCCAAGGAACACAGACCTGTGACGTAGCAAAGCCAGGCTTATTTCCAGATCAGCCTGTCTTTGCTCCATGGGCTGCCCTTGACTTCTAATGGCCATAAAGTGTTGATTGCCACATGGTTATGATTTCAGGC